>NC_135227.1:19451480-19466480 GCF_052324685.1 Brachyhypopomus gauderio
TTTGGGGCTCGATCAGTACGCCAGTAGTATGTAGTAGGCTATTTCGAACACAGCCAGTGATGGGAATTTCGGCTCTTTTTAGGGAGCTGGATCTTTTGGCTCAGCTCCTCATAAAGAGTCGGCTCTTTCGGCTCCCAAATGGCTCCTTATTTGAGGTCCTGGAAGTAGCCATCTCCATTATTTCTACGTGAAACCAGGACGCTTCCCTCTAAAGTCTGGTGACTGTAGCGCGTGACTCCGCCCAACTCGCGCGACCCTGCGCGAACGATGTCGGCGTTTATACTTTCGTGAGCATCGCTGCGAAACGATAGGTGTTTTGTCCGAAACGATATGTGGTAGAAACACCCCTCAAAACAGGGGAATGAACATTTACCTGACCAATTTTAATGTTGCTTTGTGTTTCAGGTTTGAAAAGTGCTGGAATTTAGGCTAAAGTACTTTAAAATGCTTGAAATTGTAACTACTTCATTTCACAACAAATATCTGTCTGACTGAACAGTTCTCTTGTATTACGTTAACAAATACGAGCCTCATGTAATTCCAGGACGAAACATGAGAGAACATGAAGACATTAAGATTGGGCGTTTTGAAAATTAACAACCATTAAATAATGTGATAAAAACGCGAATTATTTCGAATCATTTCGAGTATAGGTATAAATATTTTGTTATATCGGCAGTAGGCTGGTGAACTGCGATATACGGAATAATAACGAGACCGACACGGACCTTCGGTTTTACGTGAAGCTAATCCTGCTTCTCCCTTTTATTAGAACTAACAAAACAGCATACATATCCTAGGAATCTGCACACCCTTAAAGGGCCAGTATCCTTAAGTGTCAATGACTCAACTCAACTCAACTCAACTTTATTTGTATAGCCCTTTACAGAACAGCCTCGGCTGGGTCAAAGTGCTTTACAGAGTAGGTAGTAAATGTAAAAACAGACAAGATTATTAATTATATGGTAAAAAACAGCAACTATAACATGCTAAAATACTACTAAAATTACTAATGACACAATTAAAACAATAACAACACAAGTCTCATACTGGGTTAAAAGCCAAGGAATAAAAGTAGGTTTTAAGATGAGTCTTAAAAATGGACAGTGAAGAAGCCTGTCTGATATACATTGGAAGGTCATTCCATAATTTCGGTGCAGCAGCTGAAAAAGATCGATCCCCTCTGAGCTTACGTTTTACTTTTGGCACCTTCAGGAGAAGCTGATCAGCTGACCTAAGGCACCGACTGGGAGCGTGTGGTTGGAGGAGCTCAGAGAGATAAGGTGGGGCAAGTCCATTTAGAGATTTAAAAACAAATAAAAGAATTTTAAAACGGATTCTAAAAAGCACCGGCAGCCAATGGAGAGAGGCCAGCAATGACGTATGAAATACATCACATTCCTGCCCCTTTACATAAAATGTCCTTTTTTTTTCTCGCTTTTAACTATCTACAGGGTAGAGTAGACTGCTCTTGCACCGACTTAACCACGGGGATTATTATGCCCCATCTTGCAGGTTAAGTACTAACTAATAAGTCAGTCTAGCGGGTGGTCGCCGTTCTCTTGCTGGGTAATGTCGTTCAGTGGCAGATGCTGGCATCGTTATAGGAACAGCCTCCTTCGGAGTTCCTTCTTCAGTCACTCCCGACTCATCCGGGTGGTGCTGATCCCCATAAACTTCAGAGGATACCGGCATCTCAGGTTCCGTGATGAGCGGCATTTCCTCTGGAGCAGATCCTAGCAACAGCTGATCAGCGTGTCTTCTCCACACTACATTTGAAGATGTCTGAACCGTGTATGACACTGGTCCCGTCTGGGCAATGACTGATGCTGGCACCCATTTTGGACCCGCAGCATAATTCCTTGCCAGAACATGTTGCCCAGGGGAGAACATTCTGCTCTTTGCCTTTGCTGCTCGTCTGTCAATTTGGGCTTGTTGTTGACGGTGCACAACTTCTTTGACACTGGGTGGTTTTAACATCTCGAAATTGGTGCGAAGTGATCTGCTTAACATCAGAGTTGCTGGTGACGTTTTGGTGGTTGCATGCGTGGTGTTTCGATAAGACAGTAAGAACCTATGTAAGCGCTGATGTAAAGTCTCTTTACCATGGGAGGCCTTCAACGCATGCTTCATGGTTTGCACCATTCTCTCGGCGAGACCATTTGTTGAGGGATGGTAAGGAGCTGACTTGATGTGACGCACCCCATTGGCTTGCATAAACGACGCAAACTCATGTGAAATGAACTGTGGCCCGTTATCACTAACAAGCTGCTCCGGATAGCCAAAACGGCTAAACATCTCCCCAAGTTTCTCAATGGTCTTGGCTGTTGTCGTGGATCGCATCACTGCTATTTCAGGCCATTTGCTGTGTGCATCAACCACCACCAAAAACATCTCATCTTCAAATGGACCAGCAAAATCCACATGTATTCGCTGCCATGGTGTTTCTGGCCAGTCCCATGGATGTAAGGGTGATAGTTGTGGTGCGTTTTTGAGTTTCTGGCAGGCGGCGCATGACCTTGCTGTCTCCTCGATATCCCGGTCCAAGCCGGGCCACCAGAAATAGCTTCTCGCTATCTCCTTCATCCGTACCATTCCACAGTGACCGACATGTAACTGCTGTAACACCATTTTCCTCAAGGGTGATGGAATGACAACCCGTCTTCCCCACAGCAGACACCCTGACTGAACAGAAAGTTCTAGTCTTCTGGATAGAAATGGCTGTAGATGTGCCGCATCTTTAACAGCATGACCATTAGTGATTACTTCAATCACTTCAGACAAGACTGGATCTTTTCGCGTGCACTTCCGTACCTGCACAGCAGTCACTGGAGACTCCTCCACTTGTGTAAAGTAGAAAATGTCCTGTTGGCTACTCTCTGGACATGTCACCGGCAGGGGTAGCCTTGAAAGTCCATCAGCATTGTGGTGCAATTCTGACTTTCGGTACTTGATATCATAAGTATGAGCTGATAACATCAGGGCCCATCTCTGCATTCTGCTAGCAGCTAGGGAAGGTATCCCAGTATAAGGGCCAAAGATGGTCGTAAGTGGCCGGTGATCAGTCAGCAGCGTGAAACGCTTTCCCAACAAGTACTGATAAAACTTCCTTACACCAAAGACGATCCCCAGTGCTTCCCTCTCAATCTGGGCATAGCCCCTCTCCGCCTTATTTAAAGTGCGTGAAGCAAAAGCTATGGGTCGGTCATCTCCGGATGGCATAATGTGGGAAAGTACAGCTCCCACACCGTATGGTGAAGCGTCACACGCAAGCTGCAGTGGTAGCTTCGGGTTAAAATTGGTCAGAACCTTCGATTTAAGCAATGCTTCTTTAGCTTCAATAAATGCTTGATTGCATTGTTCTGTCCATTTCCATTGCTTTCCCTGACACAGTAAGTCATGCAACGGTTTTAACATTGTAGCCAGGTCCTTAATGAACTTTCCGTAATAATTCAAGAGCCCTAGAAACGAGCGAAGCTGGCTGACATTTTGTGGAGCGGGGGCATCCACAATGGCTTTCACCTTTGATGGAGCTTTGTGCAGGCCCTCAGAGTCAATGACATGCCCCAGGTACTCCACAGACTGCTTAAAGAACTTACATTTGTCTTTTCGGACTCGAAGACCAAAGTCCTGAAGACGCTGTAACGTTGCACTCAGGTTGCTCAGATGCTCCTCGTCTGTTTTTCCCGTTACGAGGATGTCATCCAAGTAACACTGAACACTGGACAGACCACTGAGGACTTGATCCATTGCACGCTGGAAAAGTGCGGGAGCTGATGTAATACCAAAACAAAGACGCTGATATCTAAAAAGGCCTTTGTGAGTCACTATTGTCAACAATTCTTTTGACTTCTCATCTACTGGCATCTGCAAATAAGCTTGGGAGAGGTCAATCTTACTGAACCGTTTTCCTCCTGCTAATCCGGCAAAGAAATCATCGATATGGGGTAAAGGGTATTGTTCTACTGACAGTACCGGGTTCACAGTGACCTTAAAATCCCCACAGATTCGCACAGACCCATCTCTTTTCAGCACCGGTACTATGGGAGTGGCCCACTCACTGATGCTCACCGCTTCCAGGACACCACTTTTCACCAAGTCCTCCAAAGCTGCTTCAACTTTTGGCTTTATAGCATAAGGCACTGTGCGAGCTTTAAGGAACTTGGGCTTACTCTCCGGTTTTATATCCAGTGTCGCTTTAATTCCCTTCATCATGCCCAGCTCGTCTTTAAACACTACAGGGTGTCTGTCTAACACCTCTGAAAGGCCAGTGGTTTGTTTGGTCAAGGTCCGCACCGAGGGCCAGTCCAACCGGATCTTTTCTAACCAAGCACGGCCCAGGATTGCTGGATAGTTGCCCTTCACGATATAAACGGGCAGTTTGGTAATCTGGCCATTTAACTTCACTTCTGTTTCGATGACACCCTTAACCTCCACACGCTCACCAGTGTAAGTTTTAAGTACGATATTTGTGGGTTGTAAAGGTATATGGCTCAGGTGGTTGTGATACATGCTGTCAGAGACAATAGAGACAGCAGCCCCTGTGTCAATCTCCATACGCACCTTGTGTCCTTCTAGCAGGGGTGTGACCCAGTAACCCTCTGAACCTCCTTCCACAGTCATGATCTTCAAGGTCACTTCTTCGTCAGACGAATCACTTTCATTTTCTCCTACTTCATTGGAGTGCAAATTATGGACAGCTTTCTTTCTCTTTTGTACATCCGATGTTTTTCTGTATTTTTGTTTCCCACTCTTCTCCGTGGTTTTCTTCGTTTTGCATGCCCTCTCAATGTGGCCTTTTTTTCCACAACTTCTACACTGTAAATCTTTGCACCAGCACTCCCCCGCATGATGGCCAACCTTGCCACAGCGAAAACATGTGACACTTGGATGTTGCGGTTTCCAATCTGGTTTTCCTATTGCCAGTTTATGCATTTTGCTAGTATTACTGAGATGTTGAGCTTCTTTTGCAGCAAGCTCCATGCTCACACTGATTTCTGTGGCTTTCTGCAATGTTAGGTTGCTTTCACTGAGCAGTCGTTTCTGAATGGCTTCACTTCGAAGATCACACACTAGTCTGTCCCTTATTGTGTCGTTTAAAACTTCTCCAAATTCACAGTGCTCTGAAAGTTTCTTTAGAGCAGCTACAAACACCGTCACACTTTCCCCTTCCTCTTGATTTCTTTTGTGAAAACGAAACCTTTCCGCTATCACTAGCGGTTTCGGCGAGTAGTGAGAGCCTAAGGTGCTTACAATGTCTGCATACGTTTTCTCGCCAGGCTTAGCCGGCTGCACCAAACTGCGAAGCAAGGTAAACGTTTTAGCACCCATAACGCTCAGGAAAGTCGGCACTGTCTTCTCCGTTTCAATGCCGTTTGCCTCAACAAAATACTCAAATCTCTCGGTGTAAGAGCTCCACTGTTCAACACTCTCATCGAAAGGACCGATATGTCCAATATATCCAGCCATTTTAAGTCAGAATAGCTTTTCACTCACTCAACGCAACAGAAGAGCTCAGTCGTGAAATCTCTCCCCGTTGTAGCACACTCGCCGATTTTTTTTCGTCTTTAGACACGGCGTAGGTTGCATCTTTATCCTCGTCGCCACTTTGTTATATCGGCAGTAGGCTGGTGAACTGCGATATACGGAATAATAACGAGACCGACACGGACCTTCGGTTTTACGTGAAGCTAATCCTGCTTCTCCCTTTTATTAGAACTAACAAAACAGCATATATATCCTAGGAATCTGCACACCCTTAAAGGGCCAGTATCCTTAAGTGTCAATGACGTATGAAATACATCACATATTTAACTTAATTAAGTTTAACATGCTGGGAAATATTGAAATGGACCTTGAAAGTGATGTACAAGTGCTTGAATTCCACCTTATAAAGGTGTATGAACCCTGAAAATGTGACTTTGTTCATTGCGCTGAAGCGCGGCGTGCATGAAGTTACAAAATTCGAGAGGTGCACGACCTCGCGAACCGACAGCGCGCGAGGCCCTCGCACACGGGCGGAGCCTCAGCGATTACATCATTTTCGCCGCGCGGACCCTCGCGCCGAACCAGGCTTTAGTCAGTGGAGTATGGTCACTGTCGTAACTAATCTGTGGACCGTGATGATGTAATGGTGTTATCTGTCTGTTCCCCAATTCTTAGAAAACTGAAAGTGATAAAATCAATCTGCAAACAATCAGCCGTGACCATGTTTATGTTCATCAGGTTTCGAAGGGGAAAATGCTCTTAAACAAATGAAAAACGAGTGTATAGAGCAGTCAGACAAGCATGGGTACTTTCATGTTTTACCATTTAAACAAGGTATATTGCTAAGTTCAAAGGTCAGACTGTGACCTTATTAGACGTGATCCTTAACTGTAACATGGGGTCTGCACATGTATCATAGTCTGGGTAAGTTTGTGCTCATGTAAAAGGAACTGTCCCCAACTGGATGTTTTTGTGTAGATGTTAATCTCCATTGGGGAGTGCCTGAAATGAAGGCCTTCGTTTGGGTTCCCTCTGCCTCCCTCTCTCTCCCCCATATTGTTCTCTTGTGTGTCTTGTTTGGGACAGAGTGCCAGTGTTCAGTGTGTCTGAGAGCCTCAACTCTGAAGCACTATCTGTCCTTTTCTTCCTCTTTTCCCACAGCTCTCTGCCCCTCCGTGACATACCTTTCATCACATCTGAAACAGTGAAAAGGAGAAAGCAGAGAACGGGAGGGGAAAAGAGAAAAAGAAAAGAGAAAAAGTGAAACAGAACATGGACACAACAGCACAAGGACAGAACAGCAGGTCTAACTGCTTGGGCTCAAGGAGCCTTGCCCTCATAAGCTCCCAGTCAGCAGTTGTCACACACATTCAGCTGTAAAACAGCTGTCGCACTGCTCTGCCACTGTAAACAGCTGTCGCACTGCTCTGCCACTGTAAACAGCTGTCAAACTGCTCTCCTGGTGTAAACAGATGTCGCACCACTCTTGATGGCATAAACAGGAGCAATTGGAGAACAGGAGGAAGATACTTCTTACACATGTGTGTTGTCCATTAGGGCCTGGTGGGGTCCAGAGGGGTCCAGGGGGGTCCAGGGGGGTCCAGGGGGGTCCAGAGGGGTCCGACCCTGCCAGATGTCACCGTGGAGCAGCACGAGTCACGACATGGTCAATAATAACATAACAAATAACATTCATACATTTTCTCCAAAAGTAATATTTTTGCACCATCAGAGGTGGGCGTTCCAGGTTCAGAAAGTAAAACTCTGTCCCAGGATTTTACTTAAGCTTGATGGATTTTCTAATTAGTACAATCCTGGTAAAATTAGTAGAATCAACACAATCCAGGAAGCCTGAGCAAAATCCTGGTGAGGACTTTCTGAACCAGGAATGCCCCCCTCTGGGTATCATGGTTCGATGCATTCCAAATGTCTTCCGTACATCTATGTCTCCTAGCAGTCTTCGTTTGGTGAGCATGGCCTCGGCGTTTGTCTAACCACGTGAACACTGTGAAAATGCTGTGTGCATGTTCAACGCACTTCCAATATTGAAATGTGGGGCACCAAGCTGAGAACATAAAAAATTAAAATACAATATAAAAAATAACAGACGTAGTTACAATATGTTTAGAAAACATTGTTTAGAGTATTGGTGTTGCTAAGCAGCTAGCTAGCCTGTTAACGACTACTAGCAAGGATTCCCATGTATTGCCAAGGGAAAACTAATCAAGTTGACAATTTAATAAATGCTAAATTTCGTACCTTGCCATTAGAGCAAAAAAATTGCAGATTGGGAAACCAGCCAGACAATCTCTTCATCTTTCAGACTGGCAAGGACAAAAACTGTTCCTTCAATCCAGAGTGGTTCAAGAGGGAAACATGGCTAACTGTGAGTGTAGTTAAAAATCACTCTTCTGCTTTCTTTGCCCTGCTCATTGGTGGGGACACTACACGGAGTACAAAAGGACTCAAGAATTTGAAACGTCTTTCAGAACAACTAACCAAACACAAACGCAATGGATCAGTACACAGAAGAGAACTGGTGTGGTATGTTCTTGGTAGAATAAGGTGTGCTTGTGTTTGGATTCATTGAGCAAGCAGGTTTGTGCGTAAGAGTTTCACCTATGAGTTGGATACTACCCAAAGTTTAGTGTGCCTCACCAGGCTTTCTGTGCCAAACACGCCTCTGATGTTGTCCACCTCTAAACTTTCTCCTGTCTACAGGTTCAGCATACATCAGTACACTGCAATGACATTAAAACTACAATTTGGTTGCAAATTTGTTGAAGAAAATTATATGAGTGTACAATGAGTGTGGAGACAGGGGCCAGATATGGCCACCTCACCTCCACAACAATCACCCTGAGCATTGCACTCCCCCAGGGAGATGTTTGCTGGCGACACCACCTTTGCTGGCTTCAGCACTGAGAATGATCACACTACCTACAGGGAAGAAAGGGCTCTCCTCACCACTGACCATAACTTCTCCATTGACACCTCCATTTTCTGGACCAAGACCGAGTAAAGTCACCCAGTCTCCTCATGTCCGGCCTCCACAGGTGTGTAGTGGAAATCCCAGTGAGCTGTACATTGAGCTCTGGGGGTTTCCTGTCACTGACCGTGAGGTCCAGCAAGCCGTGGAGACCACACAGTCCATCACGATAGCATCTCTGCCTGCAGGCTGTGATATCTCCACAAAGAGGTGTCGGAAGAAAGCCTTCATCATCACCTCTGACCCTGCTCACGTCAGCTACTGACTCTTTGAACCAGCACCATCCGAGAATCTGTTCTACCCCCTCATGAGACAGCCTTTTCCCTCTAACTGCTCACACCACACATCTATGGACAAACACCTCCACCCTGATGACGTCACCTTAGTAACCTTAGTACACTGTCTTATTCTACACTCAATATTAACTTTGGTACTGATCAGACTAAAGTCTGTGAAATTAGAACTAATAATACTTTATATCTCTAGAAAATAGTCCAGTATACTCACCAATTACAGAATTACAAATACTTATATCTCTACAAATTACATCATACTCACCAAGTGTCCTACAAGGTATGCTGCCCTTTATCCAGTAAGCAGTGACACATCAATTAGTGTTTACTTGTGTGATATTTGTTTAAGCTGTATGTTTGCACTGTTACTTACACAGGTAATAAATGACAAGAAAACCTCAATATAACAAAACAGTCCAGTATAGCACTGTACAGCAAGACATATGGTGCAGAACTTTAGCAGAATGGGGCAAAACAAATACACACTACTGCTGATACACTCCAATCAGGCAAAGCGTAGCTTATGGCATCAGCAGGACAAACACAGATCAAGGGATTCAGTCTCCCATCTGGCCCGGGCATGTCTGGGTGTCCCACAAGAGGAGCTGAAATCTGTGATATTCTCAATCTGCTACCACTGTGACCCTCACCAGGAACAGCTGAAGAAAGAGCCTGATGATAATCCCACGGAATGGGGGAATTATGGTTTCTATATAGGTTAACCATAGGCATTAACCTCATTTTAATCTACACATCACACAACCCTGGGGCAGGGTCACTCCTGGAATGTGTCACATGCATTATCTGGAAGTTCTTTGGCAAACAAGCCTGTTGTAGCTGTGCTGGTGTTATGGTCCTGTTTTGGCTGTGCCTGTGTTAGGGTCCTGTTTTGGCTGTGCCAGTGTTAGGGTCCTGTTGTAGCTGTGCCAGTGTTATGGTCCTGTTGTAGCTGTGCCAGTGTTAGGGTCCTGTTGTAGCTGTGCCAGTGTTAGGTCCTGTTGTAGCTGTACCAGTGTTAGGGTCCTGTTGTAGCTGTGCCAGTGTTAGGGTCCTGTTGTAGCTGTGCCAGTGTTAGGTCCTGTTGTAGCTGTGCCAGTGTTAGGGTCCTGTTGTAGCTGTGCCAATGTTATGGTCCTGTTGTAGCTGTGCCAGTGTTATGGTCCTGTTGTAGCTGTGCCAGTGTTAGGTCCTGTTGTAGCTGTGCCAGTGTTATGGTCCTGTTGTAGCTGTGCCAATGTTATGGTCCTGTTGTAGCTGTGCCAGTGTTAGGTCCTGTTGTAGCTGTGCCAGTGTTATGGTCCTGTTATAGCTGTGCCAGTGTTAGGTCCTGTTGTAGCTGTGCAAATGTTATGGTCCTGTTGTAGCTGTGCCAGTGTTATGGTCCTGTTGTAGCTGTGCCAGTGTTAGGTCCTGTTGTAGCTGTGCCAATGTTATGGTCCTGTTGTAGCTGTACCAGTGTTATGGTCCTGTTGTAGCTGTGCCAATGTTATGGTCCTGTTGTAGCTGTGCCAGTGTTATGGTCCTGTTGTAGCTGTGCCAGTGTTAGGTCCTGTTGTAGCTGTGCCAGTGTTATGGTCCTGTTGTAGCTGTGCCAGTGTTAGGTCCTGTTGTAGCTGTGCCAGTGTTAGGGTCCTGTTGTAGCTGTGCCAGTGTTAGGTCCTGTTGTAGCTGTGCAAATGTTATGGTCCTGTTGTAGCTGTGCCAGTGTTATGGTCCTGTTGTAGCTGTGCCAGTGTTAGGTCCTGTTGTAGCTGTGCCAATGTTATGGTCCTGTTGTAGCTGTGCCAGTGTTATGGTCCTGTTGTAGCTGTGCCAGTGTTATGGTCCTGTTGTAGCTGTGCCAGTGTTAGGTCCTGTTGTAGCTGTGCCAGTGTTATGGTCCTGTTGTAGCTGTGCCAGTGTTAGGTCCTGTTGTAGCTGTGCCAGTGTTATGGTCCTGTTGTAGCTGTGCCAGTGTTAGGTCCTGTTGTAGCTGTGCCAGTGTTATGGTCCTGTTGTAGCTGTGCTAGTGTTAGGGTCCTGTTGTAGCTGTGCCAGTGTTATGGTCCTGTTGTAGCTGTGCTAGTGTTATGGTCCTGTTGTAGCTGTGCTAGTGTTAGGGTCCTGTTGTAGCTGTGCCAGTGTTAGGTCCTGTTGTAGCTATGCCAGTGTTATGGTCCTGTTGTAGCTGTGCCAGTGTTAGGTCCTGTTGTAGCTGTGCCAGTGTTAGGTCCTGTTGTAGCTGTGCCAGTGTTAGGTCCTGTTATCGCTGTGCCAGTGTTATGGTGCTGTTGTAGCTGTGTCAGTGTTTGGTCCTGTTGTAGCTGTGCTAGTGTTCTGTTTTTAAGGTTGGGTTGTAATATACTTATCTCATTCTTTTTTCATATTCCAATGAATGAGACTGTTCATAATCCCAATTGGGATCCACCTGGTCGTCTCTTATACAGACGACGGCCGTTCTCATATCCTGCGAGGATCCTTCTCTAGTACAGACCCTTCAGTCTATCGGGCCAAACAATCCACCCATGGGACTGTATACTCGGCCATATTGTTCCTGTCCATCCGCTCCATAGTGCTCTCGGCCAGTTCTGCCCTTGATACAGTACTTCTCCTGTAATAATAAAACATTTAATGAACAACCAGAACCAGAACAAGAGAATATTGTAATTCTCTGTAGACATCGAGATGCAAGCACACTTTATTTAACAATAGTGGCAGTTTGTATAGGTGGTTACAATCTGCAATTTCATGATAAAAGGAAGTGCGTGAGAAGGTGTGTTGGAAGGTTTAACAGGTGATAAATCGGTCTAGTCCGCTATAAATGAGGAAATCTGTTTCAGGACTAACAGGATGAGGGAATGTGATGGTCATAAGAAAGACTTTATTAAGGAAAGAAATTCTTCTCACACACACACACACACACACACTCACACTCACACACACACACACAGCCATACATTACACCTCATAGCATGTCAGTCAAAATCTTGTGTATGTCCTAGTCAGGGCCTTTTATGTTGTCTTTAGTTTTTACCCCTCACTGAGTCTTCTGCTCCTGTTACTGAACACCCGGGCCGAGATGTCCTCATCCATCTCACGTTCCATTGGCTGAGAGTGACCTGGGTTAACGTGTGCACACATACACACACATTTATTGCAAGCAGGCAAGTCCTCATCCACCCACTCCATGACATTAATCATTGCAGGACACCAGCGCTGGGTTGTGTAGTCGAGTACAAGTACCCCCCTCCGTCAGCTCCGGTCCAAACGGGTCAGAGCCGGTCCGGACCAGGAGAGACTGGCAATTCCCACAACTGCTTAAACTCAAATAACTTGCAAGATTACTACACAGCTCAGGAAGCCACTGTATGTGTGGTGGTGTGTTTGGGCAATTTTTTACTAATATTCACCAGGTGTTGGGTTAGAAGCAGCAGATGACAGAGTTTAGCCCCAGAGGACTGTGGGGCGGACCTCAGCTGTCATTATACAAGGAGCTGATTGGTTATTGGTATGACCAGAGTATGCCGAGGTGTACATGTTGCTCGGGCCAGGGGTGGAGAGCATGTGTAAAACACCTCATGAAAGTCCAGGAGGAAGCCAGTCACATCGAAGCGTTTAGGAGACAGAAAACAGCACACAGGGTCACTGTGTGCCTGCACATCCATATCGAGGCAGTGAGGTGGTGTCTTACACCAGACGTGTTCCATTAACGTCACCTCTCTCCACAGCGCTGACCTTTGCTCCTGGACCTGACTCATGCTCTTCTCAGAGTCAGGCAAGACCTGGGCACCCATCCCTGGAGGTGCTTCTGAGAGATAGGACACTGGTCCACACCCAGGCAACACAAAGCGGTGTGAATGGCGTTCATGGTTTGCTATCTTTAAAATATTGCTGATAAACTTTAACGAGCTCAGCCAGAGGTGGTGACCCATCTACCCCGGGTGAGCGATCTGCACTGTACTCGCGTCTCCCCAACGACCCGACCCGACCCGACCCACCCCAGGCCTCAGAGTGCTTCTGCCCCGTTGGCACACATTTCTGTTGATCAGCATTTGGCAACCACAGCTGTACGTTTGACCTGAAAACAGAACCGCTGAAAAGCAGCTGGCCCCCGTTTCTGGGTACCACAAGGAGACGCCACACAACACCTCACTGCGGTTTAAATGAGAGGAAGCTCTCACCTCACCTCCCACACAACTGTACGTGAACGCAGGGTGTAAGAATCACATCACAAACGGGTCATGTTTTTGTACAAGCTTTTAATCACATCAAGGTTAGTTTGTTCCACAGTACGTTGCATCTCACCTCCTCCTGGTGGTACATCTTATATTTATTGTGGTGGTTTAAATGGAGGGTTAGGGTTAGCTTCCCTCACACTTTCCCTTCTGCCTGCTGATCTGAGATCAGATGCATTGACTCATGACTGGTGGGAACATGTGGACATTATGATCCTTGATCAGTATTTCTGGAAAGTTTGCAGCTTCTAATTCAAAGGCTCCCAGTCCAGTGGGGCTCCAGTCCAGGTTTTTGTTCTAATCCAGCACGTCATTGTCCTGATTCAGACGACTGGCTCAAGGCCCCTGAACGGACTGGACTGCTCAAAACAGATGATGCTGTTTCACAAACATCTAGGACAAGCCAGCCCTTCTCAAACCCGAGCCTTGTACAAACAACTAAACAATGCTAACGATGAAACAGCTGCGTCCCGAGTCACAGTGTCGGCCATGTTTGGCCATGATGCGTGATGGTGTGATGCGTTCGCGGTGGGGATCTGATTGGCTGCAGGCACCATGCATATAGGAAGTGAATTCCTCCCTGTCATTTATCTGTGGCTTGACAGGACTGTGTTTGAACTACATTTCCCATCATCTTGTTTTAGCGAGCTGGGTTTCCCTAGCCTCTAACGCAGGTAAACCAAGTCCAGTCCTGGTGATCTACTGCAGAGTTTATTTCTGAATCTAATCAAACACAAATGATCCGGTAGATTCTTTATTTTAGAGCCGGGTATGCTGGATTAGGTTTGAAACCAAGTTTGCAGGGCACCAGATCTCCTGGATCCTGGATCCATAAGATCATCTAATGGAACCCCGTGTTTGATCTACATTCTCCATCCTGTGTTTAAACTACATTTGCCATCCTCCAACATCCTCTGTGGTCATGTGACACTGACCGCTGGGAACCTTAGCACTGTTTTGTTCAACTCTAACGACTGCAAAGGAACTGAATTCACATCAGTGTTAAGGGGAACTACTGTTACTGATGTGCCACCCCCCCCCCCCCAAACAAAAGGAGCAGCCCTCAGCTCCCACTCACGACCTGCTCCATCCAGGAGCACGTATCTGATCACCCTAAACTGAAGTTGTCTGGGATTATAATCTCATCCGGTTGATTTTTGTATTCAATTGTTTGCTTTTTGTTTTAAGATTAAAATCTCTTTAAAGGTTTCTTTTGACTCTTCTCAGGGGAGGTTTTCTTAATCTGGTTAGTTTGTTAACAGTCAATGCACAACAGTGAGAAGGAGCAGGATTGGGAAGCGACCTTACAGCAGCCTGTAAAAAAAAAAAAAAACACACAACAAAAACAAACAAACAAACCATCTGACAATTATCCCTATGCTGTCCTTTAACATCCGTCATTCTAAAGCGAAACACGTGACAATGATCACGAAGTTATAACGGTGTGTAAGTCCGAATGGAAGCGTGGCCACAGTCAGCCCATCAAGAAAAACACTCCCAACCTCCCATTCTCTCTCTCTCTTTCTCTCCTCTCTCTCTCCCTCTTTCTCCCTCCCCTCTCTCTATCCTGTTCGGAAGCATCACCAGTCTTTTCCCCGCACAGCGCTGGCCCGGTGGAGGATTTGCTGAGTCATGGTGGTGGCGACGTAGCCTAGCGGGTCGTAGCCTAGCGGGTCGTAGCCTAGCGGGTCGTAGCGTGCAGCGCATGCATTAAGGCTGAGTCGGGGTGTGCTGTGATGTCATCGAGTGGGAGGAGCCAGACTGAACCATGGGCTGCGTGAGCTGGGGGTGCTGTGGCCCAGAGTGCGTGTTTTGGAGAAGGAGGGTGGCGTGGGTCGCTTGAACTTGTCTGGACTGTTGCTTCTCCTGGGGGACGGCCTCTGGAGATCACACCACCAGACGAACGACAGACACACACAGAAGACAAAATAAATACATACATACGTCAAACAGTGCAGCACAGTCATGACATCAGAGGCAGGTGAGACCACTTGGACTGTACTGGAATATATAAAGT
>NC_135227.1:19471480-19643980 GCF_052324685.1 Brachyhypopomus gauderio
ATTCAAGTACTGTGGGCTTGTCAGAAAGTGTAAGGCAGTTCTTTAATGACTAGACACTTCTCTGATTAAAACTATTTCAAATAGTCTGACTTGACCCTTGTGTCTCTCCCTCTTCCCTTAAATGTGTCTGGAGTTGTGTGGCGTTCATCATACGGATCTGCAGGACACTGTTCACAACGAAGCGTCATCAGTGTGGGACGAGCCCACAGGACGTCCACCTCTATGTCTTTCTGTGACTCCTCCATCTCTCTGTCTCTGTGGCAACCTGCTGATGAAACTCTGCTACATTGAACTCAGTGGCCACTTCCGTCTGAGAACATCCTGTTTGACCCCTCACAACGGCTGGTACTGGTGATCACTTATTAGGGGTCGTCTTGGTCTCAAAACTTGGGCATGGTGAGGAGGACTGTTTAAATATCAACTGAACCATGTATTGGTTGATTCATGGATCAAACACCTGTTGTGAATTTTGCTATTTAGCTCCTCGTTAAGAGAACAGCAAGTTGTGCAAATAGTACAGAAACACAGAACAGTTGGACATGAGGAGGTCACATTAAGTTCACCCATAAAGGTCAGAGTGCATTTTAGGTTCATCCTGAAATTTCACCCGAAAGCCAAATATCCATAACTATTTGTAAGTAGTGCATTTCACCACTACAGGACTGTTCAGCTGTCAAACGTAGCGCAGAAAAAAGCTGAACCCCGTCTTGAACCCGGGTCCTCTCCGGTCTTGAACCCGGGTCCTCTCCGGTCTTGAACCCGGGTCCTCTGTGTGCCAGGTGTGTGTTCCACGCAGCACCTATGGAGCCACAGGAGACTCGTCTACCTCTTTTCAGCCTCCAGTTTGTCCATTCGCTTCCAGAGACGATTCACCAACGCCTCCTGCTCCTGTTCCAGAGTGTTCTCCAAGTCTATCTTCTCACGGCGCAGCTGCAAACACACACACACACACACACACACACACACACACACACACACACACACACACACACACACACACACACGTATCTTCTAGCACGGCTCTGAACGTGATACAGAATATCTGTTCTAATGTTTTTGAAGATGTGGTCCAAGTTTCTAGAGAAAACACTGAATGTATTTGTTTATAAACAAGAGAAAAGGCTCTAAACAGATTTTCAAAGTAAGCTGGTACAAGTTATGACAACAGCTGACGGTTTGAGTGATATGGTCTTAACTTTAGCGGCTCAACACTGTGTGTGGTGTGAGGGTGGACCTGTAGAGCTGTTTGAAGATGGTGGTGGTGGTTCTGTGTGTGCGCGTGTGTGTACCTGTTCCAGAGTGTGTGTACCTGCTCCAGAGTGAGCTGTTTGGAGATGATGGGGTGTGTGTGTGTACCTGTTCCAGAGTGAGCTGTTTGGAGATGGTGGGGTGTGTGTGTGTGTGTGTACCTGTTCCAGAGTGAGCTGTTTGGAGATGGTGTCGTTCTCCAACTTCTTGATCTTCTTCATGAGCTTGTTGACCTGAAACTCCTGCTCCTGTTCCAGATGTTGTTCCAGCTCGGCCTTCTCATGCTGGAGCTGGAGATGGACGGACAGACAGACGGACAGACGTGTTCACATCTCATCAACGCTTTGGCAACACAAATGTGAATATTCGCCATGCCAAGAAGCACCATTAAAGTGAACTGAGAGTCAGACAGTGAAAAAGAGAAGGACATTATACATGTACAGAAGATAAACTAATTGGATTCATATTATATTTAAGATTTTTGTTGTCATACTAAGACACTGTATTCCTTCAGTTTGGAGAAGAATAAATCTCAAATACATAGAAATATTATATGAAAATGTTTATAAGAAACAAACAACTAATAAGGTCATATAAATCTCCAGATAGTGTGGTGTTATGGGTAAGGTGTGGTGTTATGGGTAAGGTGTGGTGTTATTAAGGTGCTGATTGAAATGTAGTGGCTGGCATGGAGCTGGAAGACTTAAATGTGCCTGTGCAAAAATGTGCAGTAAGGAATCATATGCAAATGCAGCGCAGAATTCTGCAGCCCAAAGTGTCTCACACACACACACACACACACACACACACACACACACATAAGGGGAGTGAGGACAGGCGTGACCTGTGAGACAGCGCGGACCTACTAACCCAACCACAGCAGCAGGCTGACGGGTGTCTGGCGGAGGTGACGTGGCCGTGCTAAGGCGCTACAGTCGTATCACTACGCCTTCCCCACACACACATGGTGGTGAGTCAACGGTCCCACTCACACACGGCCTTCTCCTCGGGGAGGACGTGACTCAGACGGAGTTGTGGTGCAGGACACACAGACAGGCGAGCGCAGGGCGGTTAAACCACGGAGAACAACAGAGACGTCATGCCAGCCGGACCAGCCACACCTCACCACACCAACAACTCCCCAGATGAACACCGGCAACATATTTTGCATATCATGCAGTGAGAACTTCGTGGGTGTTGAAATCAGCTGTGTGTGTGTTGCAGGTTCTGGTTTTACATAAACACTATTGGCAGACACTGTTGTGTGCCCCCAACACGGGTCATTATGGTGTGGGCACTGAAGAACAAACCTGAAGAATTATGGGAAACAAACACACAGAGCCAGTGCGTCTCCAAGCAGGTGACTGTGTACATACAGTTTGCTTCAGAATGAAAGAGTCCCGATTAGATATAGGTCAAAGGTTAAAGGTTCAGCACTTTGCCAACTTCACCTGACACTGGACAGAAAGGTAGCAGGTTTAAACGCAGATGCTGTAATGGAAAAAGAAAATCAATGTTTCACTGAGGGACCACTGCAAGGCCATGCCATCTCTCTCTCTCTGCCATGCCATCTCTCTCTCTCTCTCTCTCTGGTGAGTCATGTCCTCTAGAGAGCAACTCAGTTATACACACTTAGTCCAAACCAAGCAGACTCTCCGGTTACACCCCCCCCTTTAAAAGGTGTTCTCTGCTTGGCCTGAGAGGACACCGACTCTCCCTCCCAGTCACACCTGCCCTGCTCCACTAAACCTGTGTGTACATAAAGGGAGTCCAGAGCTCAGCCCAGTAGACTCTCGCACCACTGTGCTGTGGAGGCGGGGCCGGGGGCGGAGCTAAAACCCACGCTTCACTGGTCCAATCGCCAGACATGACAGGCAGACACACATCCTGGATCTGCACGTCAGACCTTATATAACCAGAACCAGAGCCATCCACGACACCAGGAAGATGTTTGAACAGAGTCCCAGACACTGCAGGACATCTAGACCTCTACTCTCCGTAACACACACACACACACACACACACACACACAGCGCTACACACCCAATTGTGTGGCCGTCTCTGCCGTCTCCTGTAGGACGAGGACACACGTGTGACCTGCGTGTGGTGTGGAGGTTTCTGATCTGATGGTTGTGGTGTTTTTGTGGGGGAAAGCGTCCTAGTTGTATGAGAATGTTTTGGACAGCACACACTACTGAAGGAGTTCTCCTGCAGCGAGGCCTCCTCTGAAAGGTGTGTTTTGTGGGTGTGGCGTTTTACCTGCATGAGTTTGCGGGACAGATCGTTGGTGAGGAATTCTTCCTCCTTCTCATAGTTCACAGCAAGCGTCTCTTTCTCCTTCTGCAGAGCCTGAATCTTCTTAAACAAGGTGTTGGAGATAAACTCTTCCTCCTGTTCAGCCCTCGCTTGCTGCAATAACACACACACACACGGTCTAAACCACCTCATTCATGCTAGTGGGTATGCAAAAAAACCATACATCAAAGAAAACGATTAAAAGTAGCGATTAAATAAAACCATTATGGAAACCTCTGATGTTTGACGGACATATACAACACAGCAGCACCGCGCTGGATTACACGAGTCCAGTTCAGACCGTGACATGTAAATGAAGACCTCCATAAACCCGGTACACAATGGCACGAGCGTGTGCGCCTAACAAAGCCGGGGCTTAAACTCGAGCTCACGACGCAACGGATCAGATTAAAGTCCCAACTCTTCCCAACAGAACCTCACGGAGTTGTCCCCGTCTCCCTGTCCGCCGACCCGGAGAGAAACGTTAGCGGGACACGAACCCGGCGCTGCGTCCTCGCTTTTGTCCTACAGGACGGGTGATGGATGATACGGACACACGTCGCCCTCTCACTGGGCCCACCGGCCACGGCACCGGGGGTGGGGGGGGGGGGTTCGGCGTTCAGAACGAACTGGTGGAGCCGTTAACGGACAGCACCACCCGAGTCCGGTCCAGGGGTGGAGGGCGTTCGGACGGGTGGCGTCGTCTCCAGGCTCCGGGGGGCCGGATGAGTCACTCCAGCTCGGCCCGACCGCTCCGAGACTCTGGGCCGCTTCGCATTATTCCCACCGGCGGCCCAACACGCTCGGGATTTTACCGGAATCACGCAAGATGAGAGATTAGTGCGGCCGTGCGTGTGTTGGGTGTGTGTGGTGGTGTTTGGGTGTGTGTGTGGCGGTATCTGACCACCAGCGTTAGCATTAGCCCACTAGCTCGCAGTAACGCTGCCGGGAGCGGAGCCGCTCCGGCCGGACACGCTCCCGACCCCGCCGCGCCGCCTCGACCCGGTCCATATTTATTCCCGCGGGCCCAGATCTAATTATAGGCGCGCGGCCCCGCGGGTCGAGGGGCCGAGAGGGCGCGCGCACCGCACCGCACCGCGGGGGCGCGCAGGCACTCACGATGGTGACGCTGGCCTTGCGCAGGTCCCGGTTCTCCTCCTGGAGCGACTTGCACTTGAGCTTGAAGGTCTCCAGCTCGATCTTCAGCACCTTGTTCTCCTGCTGCAGCGAGGCCAGCCGGTTGCTCAGCTCCTCCAGGCGGAACTGCGAGATCACCACGCCCTGTTTACCCGCCGCGCTCGCCGCCGCGGAGGGTAGCGGGCCCGCCGGGCCGCTGCCCGCGCCGTCCGTGTCGCTCTCGCTAGCGCTGTCCGCCATGGCCGTGCGGTACCGAGCGGGGCCGTGCGCGAGTGGCGGCGGCGACGGGAAGCGCACCGAGTGGGACCGCGAGGAGAGAAAGAAACGGCCGCTCGGGGGGGAAGTGCAGCCGCGTGTGTCGAGCAGCGCCCTCCAGCGGCGCAGCGGCTCCTCACGCACAAACCAACACAGCGGTGAAGCAACTCTGGACTCTAAAAACTCTCCAAAAATATTAGAACACACAGGCGACCCAACTGAGATTCAAGACTGGAGCTCTGATGTAAACTCTGTCAGTGAAGCCGGAAATAAATGCTAAATAGTTATATACGTACACCCATAAATATGCCTAAAACACCCATTTTCTACGTTAAACTATCATTTTACTATACCTGACTATGCTTGGCACCACACCTAATTGTTCTGCGTTCCTTAGGCTTAAATCGGTGTAACCCACCGTTTGTGACTTAACACCTAAATACTTTGATTAAACACAAAACACAGTCCTGCATAAAATAAAAAAAACGCCTAAAATTGCGCAATCCATGCAGCTTATATGTATGTATTCTATCACTGAACTGCTGTCGGTCTTTCTCTTCGGTAACGAGAGTAATATGAAAGAATTACACGCCAGTATTTATGCCAATTATTTACTAGTAATTACATGCTAAACTACACTGATGACGAAATGCATTGCATTCTACTACTTGCACTACAATTCCCAGAAAACCCTTTCTCTCCAAAATGATGTCCGATCACATGTAAACTACAAGGTGTGAATATGTTATATATTTGCTGGAGCACATATCAAGGTCTGGGCTGTCTGGGTAAATACCATGTGCTTTTACAAGATAAACGCCTCACCGCAAAATCAGTGATGCTACCATATCACCACTAGATGGCACTGTAGTATACGTGTGCTTTAATGCATACGGCTCTCGCAGTCAGAGGTTGTATCCTCTCACTCTGACCTCAATGTAAAACAAAGAGCAAAATATGATTAGCTAGTTTCAACAGATTGTTAAACACCTTAAGGCCAGGAAAGAGATTTGTTGGAAGAGCACCCTGAAGTGCCACGTGTAGCTCTTCTTCTCATGGAAAATACATTTTACTGAGTGTGTATTATTGTTGCTATTTTTACTGTCATTCCAAACCCTGATTCTGCAGTGAAAATGGGTCAAAGAATATGAGATTAATTAGCATTTCTTGTTGAAAAGCCTAATCCCCATTTTTTTTTCGCTCTCTACTGTGAAAACAGATGAAGAATATGTGTAGACAGACAGCAGTGGCCGCAGTGAGACGCCCGAGTGTGTCTGTCCATGGTGCGCAGTGTCCCATGGTGTTACTGTGATGGCGTGCGTGCTATCAGCTCTGATATGGCTCGCATTCATATCCTGTTCTTTCAGACAGGTGAAGAAAACAGAGGGCATTGCAAACCTGGAAGACCGGCGAGAAACCACGAGACGTCCACCAGAAACACTGCATGCTCTCACGAATCCTCTCTGTCTGTCTCACTGTCTGTCTCTCTGTCTGTCTCTCTGTCCTCTTGTGTGTTCATCTAAAGGTCTATTTGATAGATATTTGTGATGATAGTGAATGTGTGAGCTGACTTATTTATAGAGACAACACAAAATACCTGGACTGGAGGGAAACCTGTTAGAACTATACAAATTTAACCTTGTTTCTCCACTAGTTATAATGCAAATCTGAAATTGTACATTCATGTATCATATTAAATGTACCATAGACGTGTTTGCAAATAACGGTTGATTTTGAGTGTCTAGCTCAGTGTTTCTCAACAGTTTTTCAGTCTTGGCACTCTTTGTAAAAGAGTTATTTTCAGTCAGGCAGTCTAAAATATATTTAAAAACATAGAGTCTGCATCCTGTGGAAGGCCTAAAGGCGCACACACACACACACACACACACACACACACACACACACACACACACACACACACACACACACACACACACACACACACACACACACACACAACCCCAAATAAGTGTTCTTTGGGGGGCTGGTAAATGTTGCTATCAGTGGGCAACCCGAGTCTGGGACACTGCACACAACTGCACTATTGTGGCAGCGTTGGGTGAGAGGCAGACATGGAGGTCCTGGCCCTCAGACCTCAGTCTGCACTCCACACTCTTCACTCCTCACTCTTCACTCCTCACTCTTCACTCCACACTCTTCACTCCACACTCTTCACTCCTCACTCTTCACTCCACACTCTTCACTCCACATTCTTCACTCTTCACTCCACACTCTTCACTCCACACTCTTCACTCCACATTCTTCACTCCTCACTCTTCACTCCACACTCTTCACTCCACATTCTTCACTCTTCACTCCACATTCTTCACTCTTCACTCCACACTCCACATTCTTCACTCTTCACTCCACATTCTTCACTCTTCACTCCACACTCCTCACTCTTCACTCCACATTCTTCACTCCTCACTCTTCACTCCACACTCTTCACTCCACATTCTTCACTCTTCACTCCACATTCTTCACTCTTCACTCCACACTCCTCACTCTTCACTCCACACTCTTCACTCCTCACTCCACACTCTTCACTCGCTCTCTGTAAAATAAATGCAATATGTCTATTGAAACTATTGGGTACTCAGTCTCCAAAGACCTCTAAAGTGTGTCCATTAGTCTTACCACCTTGACCTCTAACCTCTAGGCAGATACATCAACACCATCATGACTTCTTCTCGTCTCTTGTGCTGATTTTTCAAATTAATACAACACTCTTCACCCTTGTTGCCTAGTGATGGATGATTTGTTGTCAAGGGTCTTTTAAATGTGGTTGTGTGCCGCATTCATGTCACACACAGGGAGAGGCCATGATAGATCTCATGTCTGGATTTGGCAGTGACGAACCCATAAAGACGAACCCTCATGTAGCCGTGGTCTTTTACGCTGGTCTGTACCCTGGCTGCTATACAACCACTGCATGATGAAGATGGTAGTTCAGATTGTGGGTAATCTGATCCTGGGACCCTTCTTTTCAAATCTGTTCCATGCTAGTTTGTGTGTCACGTAAGGCATGGATCAGATTTGAATAGAAAGGTCCCAGAATCAGATTAAAACAACAAACAATGTGCCTGTGCGATCATATGCTGACACCAGCACTGACACTTTGACATGGGGTAAAGACCAAGTGAGGCACATTTTGGTGATAAAGTAACATAGTAACTTAAAACATATAGTATATTTTAATTCATTGAACTATGCCAGCAACATCAAAACTTATATATTTTTTCTATATGTCTTACAAAGGCAGACGACACCCAGGATGGGTGAGAAAGATCCCGGTTGAGTAAGTCTGGTCGGTCACTGGTCAGCCGCACTAATCATCCGTTACAGATGCATGGTCACACAATTTTACTCTACACGCTTATTCAACATCATGAGCTTCTGTGGGCAGTTTCGGTCTGCTGGTATCAGCTCACTTTCGGAATTAGAGTTAGAATTAATTAAAGGCTATGGGCTTTAATTTCACGGCGGCGCTCAGGCGTTTGACTAATTCCGTATGGCGCAGGCGCGTTTATCGCAGTGTGTCCGTGGCGGACAGAAGGACGAGGACGCCACGGGGCTGCGGCGTTTCAGTCCGTCGGTGCGACGCTATTTTTGAAACCATTTTGGCGTAAAATAGCACTTGCCCGAGGCCTCCTCGGACCTGTTCTCGGAACAAACGCAAGTGACACACATATTTTCCTTCAAGAAAACTCATAAAGACTTCTCACAACGACATTTTGAATACAACACACAACTTAAAATATTTTTCCCAATTGCTAAGTAAATTTAACAGATTAAAAAAGGAAAAAATCCTTTTATGACTATTAAATGGGAAGTTGACGTGCCACTACGCACGTAAAATATAAATAATAAAAAAAAACTGGACCAAAACATCTAAACGAGAAAAAAACTTTATCACGCATGCTTTGTGTTACATAATCTCTCTGATTTAACGTACATAATCATGTATGTCATGTTTTCATTTTTATTATTAGCGTGTAGAATCTGTATTATTTAAATGATCTTGTATAATCTGTATTATTTTATTAATTTCTTTTATAATCTGTATTTATTGAACACATTTTCGTATTCATGCTTTTTAATTTGCACTTATAAATTGGACTTAAATTGCTTTGGGATACACTGGCAAGAATTTCACTGCATTGAAATTCATTCTTATTCATTGCATATTTCTATGTAAGTGAGAAGTTAACTTGAAACTTGAATCTTTTGGCCCTCGTGTCTGGGGCCCTTGTGTCTTGGGCCGAGTCTGTAGTGTCTCCCTGCTCCTTACATAGAGCACTTTGAATGGTAGCAGCTGACCTAGGGGCTTTCATCTCATGGCACACTGTAAATGAAACACATCCCAGTTTGGGTTTAGCTGTGGCTCGTTTCCCTTAGAGTCAGGCTGTGTTCACTTTAGGCGTGCTGAAACTGTAATTAAAGTCCGTGAGACGTCACGCGCCGTGAGACATCACAAACTGTCATCTCATGTGTTGGTGGAAAGGAGCATGAATGAGGTTCAGAACTTCTGGACCCACGTTCCTTCATCAGTATGAACAGCTGGAAGAAAGCAAATTAATACCCACAAACCCTTTTGTTCTCTGACAGCAGGATGAGCATGTATAAATGTATTAGGCTAAATGCCTTAGCCAGGGCATGTGCTGTGGTGTTAGCTGCATGAGCTAACTTTGGGTTGAACCGAGGTCTTCATTTGAGAGTGGGATGCAGAAAACTCCAGGTTCTTCTTAAATTGGGACACTGCTTCAGTGGAAATAAGCTTAGTGACTCATACACTGTCATGTATATGTTGTTGTTGTGAGAACGGAAAGGAAAATTCATGAGACAGCAAACAGTGCAATAGTTCACGCAATGTCTCACTGCCAAATCCAGACAGGGTAGATAGTTTTAATTTCTTAGGATTTTATTTGTTTGAATTAAATGCTATGTTTAGCTATGTGTCTGTGCGAATGTACGTGTGTGTGTGTGTGTGTTTATGAATCCTGTATACTGAGAATCAGTGGAGACATTTTGAACCCCTGCTACCTAAAGTGATCCTTTGACCGGCTAATTTGAAGTGATGTCTGTTAACTGATTAAGAGCTGGAGATTATCTGATTTGATCAACGGCCTCTCTCCAACAAACCTCCAGAGAGAGGGAGAGATGGATTGAGGGAGAGATGGAGAGAGGGGGAGATGGAGAGAATGAGGAAGAAAGTGTGAGAAAGAGCAAGAGAGAAAATGAAATGGGGGAAGAAGAGCAAGAAAAGGAGGAAAGAGAGAGAGAGCAGGACTGGACATGATGGAGGACACCAACACAAGAGCAGGAGGGTGGAGGTTGGGTGGGAAGGGTGGAGACCAGCCTACAGAGATGGGGGCTCTGTGGTGCTGAGATGGAGTCTCAGAGTCTTCATCTTCATCTCTGCCACCTCTCCACTTCAGGGCTGCCTTCCTCCTACAGGAGCCATAGGGGAGGAGCCATGGGGGGAGGGGCCATGAGGGGAGGAGCCATGGGTGGAGAAGCGATAGGTGGAGGAGCCATGGGGGAGGACATCACACAACACTAGGGTGTCGAGGGCTGCAGTGAAGGACTCTACCAGGAGGGTGTTCCAGGAGAGAGAGTGTGTGTGTGTGTGTGTGTGTGTTTGGGGGTGTGCTTCAAACTAAATGTGAGCTCTTCTGAATTGCAAAACTGTAAATAAATTGTTCTGTCATCCTTTAATGGGACCGTTTGTGGAAGTCACTGTGTTCGTCACCACCTCCTCTTTGCACTAATTTTATCTTCTGCTGTGGTTTGTATGCTTTTGCTTTGTCCTGAACAGCAGTGTTCAGTAATGAATCCTGGCGGCAGTTATTTCTGGCCCTTGGAGAACCAGAGACTCCCTAAGGCTGGTCTGCATGATGGGAGATATTTACTCTAAAAATGAGACCTTTGAAAACAAGGATCAATCATCCAATTTAAATTACTATTTCGTTGTATTTACCATTGTGTGAGCAAAACAACTACTGCTATTGATGCACACACACACACACACACACACACACACACACACACACACACACACACACACACACACACACACACACACACACACACACACACACACACAGAGAGATTAGTTTCATGTTTGCTTTCTATTGTCACACTGCCACAATCGTACTAAATCATCCCAGGTTTCATGCTGCTGTCAGTCTGCCCCTCTCTGTCTCTCTCTCCTAAAGAACTAGAGCACTCGAAAGTTCCAGTTCATTTTCAAGAATAGAATGTTCTAGAATTCTGTGGCCTCAGAAAGTTTGTAAGTTTTGTTTCATGTAAGTGAAATAGTTCTTGGCTGGACTTGCAAATGTAGAAGCTGTTTCATCTCATCTCATAGTCTACACTAATCCAAACGTTATTCAATCAAGAGTTAAAACTCTATATTTTCTATATATATTATTTTACTAAAGTTTTATTCCAGAAATTTTAACAACTCTCTCTCCCTCCCTCTCTGAGCAGTCCTATTAAAGACAATATGAGTGACAGAGATAATTCTTTCCACTTCTCTCTCGCACAGGGAAAACACTGGAGAAATCTCACTCTTTGCTTCTCACGTCCCAACATTACACACTCCTCTCTGTGTAGAGTGACAGCACTCTGGTGTTTGCCCCCAGTGTTTGCCCACGGTGTTTGGCCCTGGTGTTTAACCACGGTGTTTGCCCGCGGTGTTAGCTCAGGCCTGAAGATATGTCACTTATCTAGTGATGAAGTACCTTACAAAACAACACACACTTGCTTACGAAACCCTTTAGGTCCACAATGGTCTCCCTGCCACATTCCACAGGTGTTCTACTGGGACTGTAATTCTACATGGTTATGGTTAGGATTAGGGTTAGGATTAGCGCTAGGCTAATAGTTCAACTTTTCTGTCAGTTCTCATGATGATGTAACAGACGTGTGATTCACATGTGTATGAGTCTGCTCACTTTATATTTGTACTTATAGTAGCCTACTGCATCTGTTTCAGGGAAGTGCAATTAATGTTGTTTTAAGCCTAAAATAAAATAATAATTGAGTGAATTACCAAAATAGTAGAAATATATAGTAAATACAAATAATACTATGTTGCATTAGGTACCTCTTCCTCCACACGTCCAAAAATAACTTGTGGAGTCCCCCAAGGATCAATTCTTGGGCCATTACTGTTCAACCTATATATGCTTCCGTTACCGCATATCATTAACAAACATGGTATTAGTTATCATCAATATGCAGATGACACTCAACTTTACATTTCTCTAGAACCTAAAGCCCTAAAATCAATTTGCTCACTGTTTGACTGCATAGATGATATACAGACATGGATGTCTGACAATTATCTGCAATTAAATAAAGAGAAGACAGAAGTTCTTGTTCTTGGTAGTGATTCACAAATGAATGATGTCCAGACTTATTTAAATCAAATGAATCTGAATGCCAAAAAATGTGTTAAGAACCTGGGCGTCACCTTTGATAATGAGCTCAGCTTCAAATCACACATCATATCTACATGCAAGACAGCTTATTTTCACCTTCGAAACATCACTAAGGTCTGAGATATGCTCTCTCCTGCTGACAGTGAAAAACTTGTCCATGCATTTATCACATCAAGGCTAGATTATTGTAACGCTGTTCTATCTGCTCTTCCAAAGAGCTCTATTTCCCACCTACAGCTGAACGCTGCTGCAAGAAAAGGAGGAGGAGGAAAGGAGAAAGAGAGATCATAGGAAGAGTTTAAGTTAGGAAGAGTTTTCAAAATAGGACTGGAGAAAATATGGATGAAACAAACCTTTACAAATATGTTTATTAAAAGTTTAAATACTTACATCTGATATGTCTAAATGCTGGCTAAATCCTTGTTATGTGGCATTAACTATACTGAGTTAGCTTGTGGCTAGTTCACTTTGACTATTAGCTATTGTTGCTTTTACAGGTCATCCATATTCTTCTCAGCCCTGATTTCAGAACTGTAACATAACGTTCTGCTTTGGGTTGCTATGGCTAGTAGTGGGCGTGGCTAAGTTTTAGAGTACACCACGCTCCAAAAGCAGGTGTCAAGAAGGACAAACAGGAGACATTCCAGAATAAGAAAAGAAAATAGCAAAATCAGACAGAAAAGATGGCATCAGAAACAAGAGCATGAGCCAGAATCTTGTTAATGTACACTGGACACACACACACACACACACACACACACACACACACACACACGCACGCACGCACGCACGCACGCACGCACGCACGCACGCACATACACAGCACATTGGTGATGCTTCTGTTCTGTTCTCTCTCTTTTTCTCTTTTGTGCATGCTCTCCGTTCTTGTGCGGTTGCTCTCTTCTTCTCCTCTTTTCCTCCTTTATCCTCTCGTTCTCCTTTTACACCCTCTTCCTCCCCTCTTTGGGCCGACAGACCCCTCTCTGTGTGTTGTGTGTGTGAGGTGACATGCAGGGATGAGCAGCAGCCACTCTGACGTGATCACCGTGTGCAGGATTAGCAGTGATGGGTGTTAGCACGGAGACACGCTCGCCCCTTTCATCTCTCACACAACGCCCTGCTGTCAGCCACTCGGTGAGTGTAAATTGTTAGCGGGCGGAGGGGTGTAAAGTGGACACAAATTAAGTATTATATCGATCGCCAGTGGTTGGCGAACTAGTATTGAATCATAGATGTAGATCAGAGATAAATAAACTAGTTTATTTTTCAGCGTGAGAAATCGTGTGAAGACGGTCAAATGCGTGTGTCTCAAACTCAAACTGCCAAACCTGCAGGTTGCCCACTACTCAGGTGTTTAATAGCAAAGCTGCTCTTCTGTAGAATGAGAAAGGTTTTGGTCAGCTTCTTTCAAACGTGTTTAAAATATTGCCACAGTTGTCTTCATTACAGGGTCCATCACCCTGGGGAATATGAAGCCTCCACTGGTGATTCACCTTTCCAAGAGAAAGATTTCCAGGAGAAGCCAGACATGAGGTCTGAGTGGCAACAAGCAAAAAGGGCCTTTATTTTGTTGGCATAAAAAGAGACAAAAGACACAATGCCAGAAGTAGCATGGTATCTAGCTCGGCTTGTACTGAGCACTGGAGCGAAGCTCTGGACTCATCAGTGGGGATTAAAGAAGAGCAAGCACTGTGTGTGTGTGTGTGTGTGTGTGTGTGTGTGTGTGTGTGTGTGTGTGATGATCAATAACATGGTCACTAAGAGCTGGAGGAAGATAGCTGTGACTGGTGAGAGTCAGTCAGCTTCAGCCAGCGCACAAAGAAGAATGACAATATAGAATCTGAAGAAAAGAATAAACTAACTTATACTGAGTTAATTTAAATCCAGATGGATCACTTCATTATAATTACATCCTCTGTAGCTAATAGACTCTGCCACTTCTGTACTCTGAAGCTGACTGACATTGTTCCTTTTTTTGTCCTGGTACACTTTGTTCACATTGACATATTTACCATCAAACCAAAAGAAACTAAAGTAAACTAAAGTACTATGGACACGTATGACTGAACCACTGGGGTGGTGGTTTTAGCGACTGAAAACTCTGAGCAGGCACAATGCATTAAGGAGGTGAAACAGTGTGATGAATTCTGGAGATGTGTTTGAATATGTAGGCGTTTCCCCAGTGCTCGTTAAGCCCAACGTTAATGAGGCAACGTTAATGAGGCATGTTACTGCCCCACTTTGCCACAGTTGCTCATTTTTCTCACCACTCTGTTCTCAGTGTTTAGGGTTGCTCCGTGACATCATCTCCTAGTCCTTGATCGGTGATCAGTGATTGGTGATTGGTGATTGGTGATCGGTGCCTTTGGTGTGTGTTACTGTGTTTGTGGTACTGTATTCACACTTCATTAAAAATGCACCATAGTTTAGAAGTTTGTTTTGAAAGGCAGTGTTCTCACTTACTCTGACGAACAGCACTAACAGGGCACTCACACCTGGGTTCGTTTGAATTGAACCAAATTTATCACAATTTACTGACTCTGAACAGACTCTGTGAAAGGAGCCCTGGGTGATCTGGGTGATCAAGAGAGGAATTCAGTGATATGGAACCAAGAATTTGAAACTTTGTTCTTTCCACTGGAGTGACCTGTACTTTCTCCTCTAAAGTCAACAACAATCTTCTGCGATTCACTGGCCTTCAGGGAGCGGTCAGTATTCGATGTAGTGAGCAGGCCCACCTCACTATGGACTCTCTACCTCCTCTCTGAAGTTTGTATTTATATATTTTTGTTGTATACTTATATTTGTATTTATATGTATAAAATTTATTTTTATTCTATTTGGTGAGCAGGCCTACAGCTATGGTGTCATCCATGAATGTATGGATGAACTAGAAATGTAATGGGTGTGGTAGGTGGAGGCTGAGGGGGAGGGGTTATGACCTGGTCTAGGTGGGGTCATGGCAGGAAGAGGAAGTGATGGAGGCATTAGGTTTGTAAACTTCTAAGTCTAAACATCTAGGGCTAAATATCTAGCGCTACTTGTATGTAAGATGAACCAGAAAGAAATGAACAGAGACACAGAATGGAAAGGTGTGTAGTAAGATAACACCAACACGGATGTCAGGTTGGCCAAACACAATAACCCAACCCTTAACCCAGCTGTATAAGATTTCTGAGTGAAACAGGATAGACGACCACTCCACTGTCTATTACCTCCTTACCTGCATCCTTTCCTGCCTGTTAGAGTTTTTGCAGTCACTAAGACCTCAAAAGTGGCACTTAAAGCACAATTTTGGAAACCACTAACTCATGTAGCCTATCTATTGACCTGGTGCGCTAAACCACTAACTCATGTAGCCTATCTATTGACCTGGTGCGCTAAACCACTAACTCATGTAGCCTATCTATTGACCTGGTGCGCTAAACCACTAACTCATGTAGCCTATCTATTGACCTGGTGCGCTAAACCTTAAGCACATTCTCTGCCTTACACTCTGTTCGTTTAGCAATTCTTTAGCAATTCTAAACACACTTTTTGCAAAACATTAATCACAGTTCCCTACATTAGACACAACATTCAAAACTGAAAACCATGTGTTTCTTCTGGAAAACACTGGCAGGCAACTGCTACACCCCCCTACCAATTATCCAAGCCCAGTCCTCACTGGTTACCGTAAAACACTTCTAGCTATTTTTTACAAATCTGTAGACATCAGAGCCTAATCCCTATAAAGAGGCCACAAGTTGGTTTGCACATCAATGGACTCCAATACTGCATAACGATGATGACAAAGAGGATGAGAATGAGGAAGAGGATGAGCAACTACAATAGATGAGATCAGAGCCACTCTGGTCAATCATGTGGTCAAGCATGCGTTGGGTTTTCTGGAGGAAAAAGGTCCAACCTTATCTGTGCTGCTACACTGTAGCATCATCCAGACATTTCAAAATGAGAATAGATAAGTAGACCTGTCCTCTATACATAGGGGAGAGTGGGGTGATTTGTGCCAGGGTGGAAGTTGTGCCACCCCTTGTTTATAGTGAACCAGAGAAGAAATTGGTTATGTGACCATTAATTTTTGAAAAAACATTCATTTTACTCATCCTGCAAAGAAGAGATCCTCATTGCATGAGAGGAAAGCACTTTTAAGTTCAAAAAACTGTTTTTTGCCTTTCAAAGTAAAATTCCTATGATCAAGGATTTTTGATTGTTGTGTCCAAACAGTTATAGAGAAGTATGAAAACATTTTACACATGTTTTAGTACTTTGGTAAGCTACACTATGAGTCTACGCAGCTAGCATGATGTTAGCCCAAAACTACTGGATGATGCATTTTTTCCCAAATGGTGGGGTTGGGGTGATTTGTGCCATAGGGCCTGGGGTAAGTTGTGCCAGTGGCACAACTCACACCCACTTATGAATATTTTAAACATATTGTTTTTTTTTGTAGTTGTACATTGTATTCTTATATTTAATCACTTAAACTATGTGACATTCTTAATTTTAGACCCAAAATAGAAATAGACCATCATGCCACGGAGTTATAAGAGGAAGACATGCAGGGCTTCCACTCCTCTAGAGGACATGGACAGAGTAGTGAAGAGGTGGAGAAGGGAAGTCTATTGGGGACAAAAACGGCTATCCACTTCAGAACAGAAAGAGACCTTGGTCAATATGGTCAGAGCAAACAATAGCATACATTTCCGACAACTACAACAGCACATCATTACTGACAACGTCACCATCAGCAACATCCATTCAGTGAGTCTATCCATAGCACATCCATCCTATCCATCTCCTTCCTCAACACAGAGCACAACACCCTCATTCTCCATCACCAGGGGGGTGATCCAGAAGAGTCCGGGTTTGTTGTCGTCTGAGACAATGTAAGTTTGCACCGGGCTGCTCAAGTACAACCTGGTTCACAGTACAGCCACGATTTGCTGTGCTTCACCTCCACCAAACTCTCCGTTCCTGCTGAGATCTTTTTGGCATGGATACAAATCCATTCAGCAGGTGATGGAGGAAGCTGGTGGTGACGTTGATGAGGGAGCATGAGAGGGGTGAAGATGTCTCTCAACAAGGTCCTCCCCCCGCTGTCTGGACAGAGAGGACCGTGATGTTGAGGAGATCTTGTAGCAAGATCCAAACGTGAGATAAGATGCACCCTAGTTTAGTATGCTGGTATTACAAGCTGACCTTGTGATTACAATGGGCAGTGATGGCCTGGTGGTTAGGGAACTGGTCTTGTGACCGGAGGGTCGTGGGTTTGATTCCCAGACCTGAGGCCATGACTGAGGTGCCCTTAAGCAAGGCCCTTAACCCTCAATTGCTCACTTGTATAAAAAAATCGATAAAAAAAATTTAAGTCGCTCTGGATAAGGGCGTCTGCCAAAATGCCATAAATGTAAAACAAGTCTATTTTGTTTTTGTTATCCAAGTGTTTACAGTACATACAGCAAGTGTTGCTGTAGTGTTCATGCAAAACCAAAATAAGCCTTCCCAGTGTAATTGTGTTTCACTTTATGGTGTAAATGTACTGAATATGCATAAATAACCTGTATATTTGTGAATATACATGTATGTGTATGTCTGACATTCACAGCAGACCACACACTGAACACTCAAACACGGGGTAGTAGTGTTTTCCATTTGTCACTTCAGTGTGTATTTGTCACATGGGAAAGGCTGTTCATCTGATATTTGAGTGTAGAGTTTGGATGCATTAATATGTTTTTGGCAAGAGTTGCAAGTTGAAGTGTTGCTTTTTCCAAAATTGTGAGATGTTTTGCCTGTTGTGTGTGTGACATGGGCTGATGTGTTAAGCTTTGACAAAAGGAGACATACTTTCTGAAATTGGATCTTAGCATCTTAGCAAAAAACTGTAACATTCATGCAGAACCCTAATCCCAACACAAACCCTACGCCTGCTGTGATTATTGTATACAGATTACACACTGCTGAAGTATAAACAAGATGGAGCCTTGACTCTTTTCCACATAATAGCCACTAGCAGTTTACCAGCTTCAGAATCAGTATTTCAGGTTTGGACTGTAGGTAAGGAAACCTGTGCTCATCTCTGAGACACTCTGGTCTGCGGTGCTGACATCGACATCAGGACACCTAGGCCGCCTTTAGTCAGAGGGAGCTCCCATAGTCCCACTACGGCTGCATGTGGTGTCGTTTGGCCACAGGTCAACATGCAAGTGGGAGACGTAGAAGCCCAGTAGAAGGCACGTGATCAGTCCTGGGGCTGGTTAGATTAGTAGAAGATCAGACACTGTCTAACATAGACAATTCTCCAAGTGGCAACAGTGACAGTGACTTCAAACAGACCAGATAAATCAGAGCTTTCAGACACCACAGTGTGCAAGGGCACATAACCAAATCCATGTTGAATTCCTTGAATTAAAATGTCACAACCACAGTGACTGGCATCTGAAAGATTAAATACTGTCCAGGACACGAGATGTCACAGCACACAAATCCCTCGGTATCTTTCACATTCGGCTTTTCTGCATCTGTCAGATACATTACTAATTAAAACTTAGACAGGAAACACGAAGAGCTGAGACGTTTGTTCTACCTCAGCCTACAGCGAGAGCAAAAGTTCTCTCCATGGACACTGACAGCATTTCAACCTGCTGGTTTTTACTTTAATGCAGGATTAAAGTGAAAGGATATGCAGCAGTCAAACTTCTGACTTCACGACAATAAAAACATGAATGTCTCTCTGAAAGTGGAGGTGGTGTCCAGGGCGTTATGAATGGACCTATGAGGGACATACAAGGCCACGCCTCCTGTCATGGTGGCGGGAAGCTGAGGACGACTCAGCAGAAACTCATCAACCAACTCGCTTGGGTCAGAGGTTGTGCTTTCTGCTAGTTCAGGTGTGCAGCTGACGGGGCAGCTCGACCCAGAACGTCTGCACTGGGCCGTGTGGAGCTCCGTCTGACTGAGGGACCAGGGGCCTCGTGTGTCTTCAGCAGCTGCTCTCCTCCAGTGCTCATACCAACCTTCACGTCAGCCTTCACACACGTACAGACCAACGCTGCAGACCGAACACTCACCTAAGGAAAGTCGGCCAGCGCACGAAGGTCGTCGTCGTGCCGACACCAGAGTCCTCCAGGGCGGGGCAAAGAGTGAACTCCGCCACAGTAAACACGCCGGACGCAGCCATAGCAACAGCAAGCCACCAACACAACGCAACACACCTGCACTCACAAAAGAAAACACTCCCAGACATACAAGAAAAGAACAGGCACCCCGGGCACACAGAGGAGAGGTAAACGTTCTGTAAGGGGAACACTGAAGCTCCACTGTCCGGACTGGACGAGGTAGAGGAGCTTACCTGGACAGACTTAGTTGGAGCCAGTTGTTCTTCGCAAGAGAAAGACAGACGGATTATCTACTGTGGAATGAAGATGAGTTTGACAACTCCTGGCTTGCGTGATCATACCTATGAGAAGTGAATCTCTAGAGGTCCAGCCTGTATGTGCATATATGCATCAATGTGTGTGTGTGTGTGTACATGTGAGTGTGTATGTGTTTGAACTTTGCATGACCAGATGGAGAGAAAGATACAGAATGAGTGAGAGAAAGAGATGAATTGATATAGAGGCCAGAATGAGAGAAAGAGAGATGAAATGATAGAGACTAGAGTGAGAGAAAGAGATGAAGGGATAGAGAGCAGAAGATAGATATAAGCAGAAGCAGAGGAGAGAGTTGGAGAGAGAGATGAAGTGATAGTGAAAGAGAGATGCAGAATGAGAGACAGAGAGATGGAGAGACAGACAGAGACACAGATGCAAAGCTCAAGATTTCATCTCACCTGTGGAGGACAGTCCAACTCACACTGGAACTCACCGAGATGCATCTGAGTTCCAGTAGAAGACAGGGAGGAGGGGCGAGAGATAGAGAGAGAGAGAGAGAGAGAGAGAAAGGAAAAGTGATGAATAGATAGAGTGAAAGAGAGAGAGAGCAAAAAATGTTGGAAGTCTGAGTGTGGTGTGTGTGTGTTGTGTGTCTGCATGTTGTTGTGCAGCCCAAACTTTCCCACTGGGGGGTAAAGAAGGAAGTAAACCCCACTGGCCCTGTTGTGACGGCTCCCCAACACTCAGTTTCTTAACCTTTCAGTTTGTTTCATTACAGATAAGACTTCAGCCTCTGAAGTCTAAATGTTCAGTGCAAATACCACACACACACACACACACACACACACACACACACACACACACACACACACACACACACACACACACACACACACATACACAGTATAATTGCATGTGGCATTCAATGGTCTCCATTTCTCCACTTTCTTTCAGTCCCTTGTCCTTCAGTTTGTCTCCTCTCCTCCTCTGTGTTTTTTTATTTCTCCCAATTTTTTCTCTCCCTATTTCTGTGTTTCTTTGTATCTCTCACTATGTCCATCCCTCACCCTCTGTCCGTCTTTTTCTCTCTCTCTCTCTCTCTCTCTCTTTATCTCTCTTTTCTCTCTCTCTCTCTCTCTCTCTCTCTCTCTCTCCCTCTCTGCCCCATGCTCTTTGTTCTTTCCTCTGTGGTTCTGGGATGCTGGATTGATCTTATATTGGAATGCAGTGTGTGTCCGCAGCAGTGTGTGCCCACTGCAGTGTGTGTCCAGGGCAGCGTGTTTCCGGGGCAGCGTGTGTCTGCAGCAGTGTGTGTCCGGAGCAGGGTGTGTCCACAGCAGTGTGTATCTGGACCAGTCAGAGAAATTATGTTGCACAGATGTTGCTGGCAGCCCCGTAAGGAGAGTAAAACACTGCTCTATTCTCTCCTCACCTTCTCCACACTCATCACAGTAAACATTCCCTGTCTCGTTAAACTCAGACTCTAATAGGCCCTCACAGTGCTAATTTCAGCTGTCTCATTTTTCAGCATCTTCATAGTGTTTGTTTGTGCCACGTGTGGGCTGAGACTTTTACTAGCTAAACACAGTTCTTCAGTTCAGCGTTGATTAAGGAGGCTTAGTAACCTACACAAACCAAAATGGGAGACTGTTTGATCTCAACCCAAATCAGCCACCAGGACAAAACAGCTCATAATGGCATCAGAGGGACCCCCGAGGGGCTGTCAGTGCTGTGAGCCTGAACAAGACTCCCCTGGTACACGTCTTTCTGAAGTAACATCAAAATGCCATGTTGTGCTAAACGTTCCAAACTGGGTTGGTGCCGTCATGTCAGATTTGTGTGTTTACTTGGTGCTGGAGTCTCTTTGCAGAATGATGATACAGTGGGAAGAGAAAAGAACAGAGAGAGAAGGAGAGAGTAAGGGAGAGGGAGAGAGAGAGAGAGAGAGAGAGAGAGCCTGTGACAGAGAGAGAGATCACAGGTAGGCCTATATTACAGGTTTTTTACGACTGCTAACATGCCTTTCCTAAAACTTGAGATACATTTTCAAAACTCTAAACACAGCAACACATTTACCTCACACAAATAGCCAAATAGTTAATATCCTGTTCAAAAGCGCATTTTCTTAACTAAATACCAACTCTGCATTTCACAACACAAACAAAATTTTCTCTTTATACACCAACTTTGTTAAAACACAGCAAACCTGGTTCAGTATCCAATCAGTCTTTCAAACACTAGCACAGATTCTCTATTTGAGATGAACATAGTCAATCACTGCACAACCACTGTAAAAAAACTAACATTTGATGGCAATACAGAAACAGTATTACATGTAATATTTTACTCTCTCCCAGCAAACAACAGACATTTTACAGTAACATCTGTTGTTTTCTTAGTCAGTTCATTTTTACTGTAATCTGTAAACGTGTGCATTTTTGGCAACATACTGTCTACACAATGAGTGATATTTACTGTTAGGTACTATATGGAATGTAGATTAGACAAAAAAGGAGTCAGTAACAGTTTTGCAGTAAAGGTTATATTTTACTGTATTAGGGACATTGATGTAAATTGTAGCCTAACCCAAAAAATAATTACCATAATTGTAAACATGATTAGCCATGGTCCCATATGTGTAAAAATACACATATACAAAAAAAGCCACACAAGGGGGAATAAACAGGATACAAAACTGGAGTCTTGTTATGTGTAATGTAAGTGGTCTTCAGCAGTTGGCCACATGTTTTCATCCACATCACATCTGATGTTGGCCCTTGCCATGCACCTGGGATAGAAAAGCTTGGTATGCCTTATTCACCCCTGGCAGTCTTCAGCTGAAGTGTCTCTGCAGCCGGGATCCATTGCATGCAGCAGGGACATTTGGTCATGGGGCCGATGATCATACACCTTCCACCTCCAGACTGAAAAAAGTTCCTTAGTGGGGTTGAGGAAAGGCGAGATGGGCGGGAGGAAAAGGGACATTACTCTTGGATGGTCTATAAACCAGTTTGTGATGACATGAGAATGACAGAATGCTACATCGTCCCATCACAAATGTCCTCGTGTTTCCTCCCACCTGTTCCCTTTCTGCTTCTGGAACCAGTTGTTGGTGGAGTTCATTCAAAAACGAAAGAAGGAGGTCACTGTTATAGGGACAAATCTGGCATTTGTGAAGGACCAAACCAGCACTTGAGATTGCAGGACAAATTGTTATATTTGTTCCTCTCTGACCCGGTACATTACTGTACTTCATTTTATTTCATTCATCTATAGCCTATGTGCAAAAAATGTGTATTACAGTAATAGATTGTATTTTACAGTATTTTGTAAAATACAAAACTTTTATACAATATTTAAGGTTTTGAACCTTAGGTGTTCATTTTTGACATGCTGTGTGCAAGCATTTGTAAATAAGACAAAAATGATACAGAATTTTGTTATTGGATAACCTTGTGTAGAAAATGTAAGGATTATAGAAACACGTAAAATGACTGCATTTTATGCAAAAATAACATGAATTTTACTAATTGTATAGCCACTGAAGACTGATGTTGTGTTCACTGTGTTTAGAGTTTTGAAAATGTGACTACAGATTTGACAAAAGGATGTTAGCAGTCGTAAAAAACTGTAAATCCCTCTCTGTCCACTTACACTGTAAATCTTTACTGCAGCTACTGTGATACCTTTGGCCTCTCAAGGTAATTACTTCAAATGATGGATTCTCAATATGTTTATTCTGGTTTTCCTTAAGAAAGAGGATAGGAGGCGATTGACCCTTTACGTTTTTTACGTTTACGTTTTTGCACATTTAGCAGACGCTCTTATCCAGAGCGACTTACAAAGTGCTTTGCATCTGATCACAGAATTCATCCCAGATATTAGCATAGAAAGGTCAGAATTCAAGATCCCCTTGTGCCAAACTGCTTCTACACTACACGAATCAGTGCCACGACCAGTACTGCAAATAAACAGGCTCAAGCTTAAACGGGAATTAAAATCGGACACCTAGAAGCAAATAAACATATAGATAAATAAACATACAATGTAAAGTACAATAACTATCTGTAGTGTTAGTGCTAAGTGCTGTCTGTAGTGTTAGTGCTAAGTGCTGTCTGTAGTGTTAGTGCTAAGTGCTGTCTGCAGTGTTAGTGCTAAGTGCTGTCTGTAGTGTAAGTGCTGTCTGCAGTGTTAGTGCTAAGTGCTGTCTGTAGTGTTAGTGCTAAGTGCTGTCTGCAGTGTTAGTGCTAAGTGCTGTCTGTAGTGTTAGTGCTAAGTGCTGTCTGCACTGCGCAGACAGCACTTAGCACTAACACTGCAGACTCTGCAGTGTTAGTGCTAAGTGCTGTCTGCAGTGTTAGTGCTAAGTGCTGTCTGTAGTGTTAGTGCTAAGTGCTGTCTGTAGTGTTAGTGCTGTCTGTAGTGTTAGTGCTAAGTGCTGTCTGCAGTGTTAGTGCTAAGTGCTGTCTGTAGTGTTAGTGCTAAGTCCTGTCTGCAGTGTAAGTACTCAACAATCAGGTGAGACTGCTGTCAGAGAGCAGCTAGTGGAAGATCGCTCAACCATCTCAGAGCAGGACAGAGAAGTCTTGAAGTTTGTCTTTCGTCATAAACATCTATATTATAAATCAAAACAATGCAACAGCACATGTGATTATAGTATGCCAAACATTGTTATATAAGTAACCATCTCTCCTAATAACAGTGCTGTGTGTGTTCTTGGTGATCTTTACAACAGCTTCCCACACCAGACCCCCATGATGCCTTTATGAGTGTGGGGGAAATCACCTCTGATGAACACTAGAGCCAGTGCTGAATAACAAGTTGCTGAGATAACATTCAAAATTAAATGTTATTTTAATTAATACATTTTAATATGACAATTATTAAATAAAAATGTGAAATACACATGGTTTCCAGAGGAATTCAGTAAAACACTTCAAACATCTTACTTCATCAGCTGTGCAGTTACATACTTAGTAGGGATGTCCCGATCCAGCTTTTTGAACTTCCGATCCGATACCGATATTTATTTGCACTTCCGATCCGATACCGATTTCGGCCGATACCGATACCCGAGCATGTATTAAAGTTTAAAGTTATTTAGCCAACTTACTTTGTTGTCAAACTCATGTTGAAAAGCGTTTTATTCTTGATAACAAGTAGCCAGCTGAATTAGGTGTGTTTGAATAATACACAATGGTTGGTAAGGAGAAACTGACCTGTTTATTTAGCAATTAATAAACTCAAAATAGACAAAATATTAAATAACAAACAGAAATAGCATCAGTAAACCAAGGATTAAAAAGCCACAAGTGCAAATAATATTGTATATTATATTAAAAAAAAAAACACACAACCTGAGTGGAAAATAGTCTATTATTAACATTAACATCCATCAGTGCTCTTGAACAAGTGTAAACCAAAGCTTAAAAAAAATCCGTGCACATATCGTAAACTAATTAAAAGCAAAATGCCTTCTACTCCACACTTTGCTGCTCCATCCCCATCTATACACTCCCTTCAATTCAAACGTTTCTGCCAGTGTTAGTTGTGTAGGACCTTTCTTTTTGTCTTCGGTTTTCATTAGAAACTCGTCATGTTGTTTATGGTGGTATTTCGCTAAATGCTTGATTAGATTGGTGGTATTAAAAGTTCTTACAGCTTTACCACAACGCTTGACGCTTGTGGCATATGTTGCACTCTACCTCTTCGTCTTTGTCATCCTTTAAGGTAAAATAATCCCACACAACTGACCGATAACTTCAAATTTACACGGCGGTCCGAGATGCCACGGAGCTAAATTGGGGCAGAAACTTGTGCTGAAGGTGTGCTGGAAAATGCGGACCGGATTTTACTCTCACTAGCAAAAACTGGAATGGATTATCTAAATGGGTGCGCAGGAAAACCGGGATCGGACTTAAAAAAACTGGATCGGGAGTCTGGATCGGCATTTTCTCGTGTCTGCCGATCCGATACCGATACGCATTTTTTGCTAATATCGGCGGCCGATCCGATCCAAATATCGGATCGGGACAACCCTAATACTTAGTGTGTTCTTCATATATAGAAATATGTGTGTTTGTGTGTGTGTGTGTGTGTTTGTGTGTGTGTGTGTGTGTGTCTATATGTGTATGTGCCTATCACTCAGCTATCTCATTTTAGCAACAACACAGGAAGCCCTGGAAAAGCCCAGCAATTTCCTCTCAGTGAAGCATTTACCAGAGAGATCTCACCTGTTTCATACATGTGTCTGTAGATCAGGGGAAATGAGTTTTAAATCCCCTACATACATTCATCTGAACAGAGAGAGAGAGAGAGAGAGATAGAGAGAGAGATAGAGAGAGATATTTTTGGAGAGAGAAAGAACGAGAGAGAGAGAGAGAGAGAGAGAGAGAGAGAGAGAGAAAGCAAGTGAGAGGAGGGGGTCTATGAACAGATTACATGGCCCTGCTCCTCTTTGACACGGCCTGGTAGGGAAAAGCCTCCCTGTAATAGGTGGTTTTCCATAAAAAGGCAAAGATGTTTCCAGGAGAGCATAAGTGTTCTACTCTGGATCCTTCAGCTATTGAAGGCTCAAAGCCTCCTAAGACGTTGATGGTTCATACTGGTCCGGTTCAGGAAGTGGACGGTAGCAGAACTGTGCAGGTATCTGTATTCTCACTGAAATGTCCTGAACCAAACGGTATCGCCTGACTCCTTGTCGTATAGGACCACTTGAAGGCCCAGGCAGGAAATGCTGGTTTGGGGTGTTGGTGACCAGGCGGAGACCTCAAGGACGCCTGTATTGAGCACTGTCTTTGTTGTGGGTGTTGCTGGTATTTGTTGCTGGTATATGTCTGGATTGCATCTGCAGAGGGCGAATCCACCTAAAAATGCATGTCTTAATGCACCACCTCAACGTGACATGCACACATACACCACCATCACCACCACCATCACTATCACCACCACCACCACCATCACCACTATCACCACCACCACCACCATCACCACTATCACCATCACCACCACCATCACCATCAACACCACCACCACCATCACCACTATCACCATCACCACCACAACTACCATCACCAACACCACCACCACCACTATCACCACCACCATCACCAACACCACGACCACCATCACCACCACCACCACTATCAACACCACCACCACCACCACCACTATCACCACCACCATCACCACCACCATCACCACCACTATCACCACCATCATCACCACCATCACCACCACCATCACCACTATCACCACCACTATCACCACCACTATCACCACCATCATCACCACCATCACCACTATCACCATCACCACCACAACCACCATCACCAACACCACCACCACCACTATCACCACCACCATCACCACCATCACCAACACCACGACCACCATCACCACCACCACCACTATCAACACCACCACCACCACCACTATCACCACCACCATCACCACCACCAACACCACCACTATCACCACCACCATCACCACCACCATCACCACCACCATCACCACCATCACCATCACCACCACCATCACCACTATCACCACCACTATCACCACCACTATCACCACCATCATCACCACCATCACCACCACTATCACCACCATCACCACCACTATCACCACTATCACCACCATCACCACCACTATCACCACCATCATCACCACCACTATCACCACCACCATCACCACCATCACCACCACTATCACCACCATCACCACCACCATCACCACCACTATCACCACCATCATCACCACCACTATCACCACCATCATCACCACCATCACCACCACCATCACCATCATCACCACCATCACCACCACCATCACCATCATCACCATCACCACCACCATCACCACCATCACCACCACTATCACCACCACCATCACCACCACTATCACCACCATCATCACCACCATCACCACCACTATCACCACCACTATCACCACCACCATCACCACCACCATTACCATCATCACCACCATCACCACCACCATCACCATCATCACCACCACTATCACCATCATCATCACCATCACCACCACCATCACCACCATCACCACCACTATCACCACCACCATCACCACCACCATCACCACCACTATCACCACCATCACCACCACCATCACCATCATCATCACCATCACCACCACTATCACCACCATCACCACCACTATCACCACCATCATCACCACCATCACCACCACTATCACCACCATCATCACCACCATCACCACCACCATCACCACCACTATCACCACCATCATCACCACCATCACCACCACTATCACCACCATCACCACCACTATCACTGCCATCATCACCACCATCATCACCACTATCACCACCATCATCACCACCACCGTCACCACCACTATCACCACCACCATCATCACCACCATCACCACCACCATCACCACCACTATCACCACCACCATCACCACCACCACCACTATCACCACCACCATCACCACCACCACCACTATCACCACCATCATCACCACCATCACCACCACCATCACCACCACTATCACCACCATCATCACCACCATCATCACCACCATCACCACCACCATCACCACCACTATCACCACCATCATCACCACCATCACCACCACTATCACCACCATCACCACCACCACCACTATCACCACCATCATCACCACCATCACCACCACCATCACCACCACTATCACCACCATCATCACCACCATCACCACCACTATCACCACCATCACCACCACTATCACCACCATCATCACCACCATCATCACCACTATCACCACCATCATCACCACCACCATCACCACCACTATCACCACCACCATCATCACCACCATCACCACCACCATCACCACCACTATCACCACCACCATCACCACCACCATCACCACCACCATCACCACCACCACTATCACCACCATCACCACCACTATCACCACCACCATCACCACCATCATCACCACCATCACCACCACTATCACCACCACTATCACCACCACTATCACCACCACCATCACCATCATCACCACCACTATCACCACCATCATCACCACCATCACCACCACCATCACCATCATCACCACTATCACCACCACCACCACTATCACCACCACCACCACCACTATCACCACCACTATCACCACCACTATCACCACTATCACAATATTCAGACCTTCATCTGCTTCCAGTGTTCTTGGCCACACCTCAAGTGGTAATGCAAAACCTGTATAGAACAAGGCTTAATTTTGACCCTGTCTTTCATTGTGATATTGCTTCCTGCCCAGCCTCTCTCTCTCTCTCTCTCTCTCCCTCTCTCTCATGGCATCAGTGAGATAACTCCTGTTCTCCTGATAAGACATGCGCGCGGCTCTGAGCGCTATTGTGTGCAAGCTGCACTCGTGCATACAAACGTGTTGACTTGCCCACAGGAACTGGTGAGAGTGAGATGGAGAGAGGGTGAGAGAGGGAGGGAGAGAAAGTGAGGGAGAAAGAAAGATGTGTGAAGAAGAGTCATAGAGAGCAATAAAGTGTAATAGTTTGATGCTTAATTGTGGGACAGGTAATTAGGCAGGTAATCACATCATACACGATTACTGCCACCTCCCAATTAAACAAATCACTTCCACAAACCAGCATATTATTGCCAGTGCAATTAAAAGTCAAGGTTTAGTTCTTATTCTAATATGAATAACCCATTTTCTGAAGGAAAAAACAATGTCTTTCCTTTTAGTGCATAATTATTTGGACAAAGCGGAAGCGGATGAAAATGGATGGATGGATATTTGGAAACATGTCATTACAAAATAAATTTATCTGACCCGATAAATATCAGGATAGCAAAAGCGAAATTACTGGCTATATTTATCGGAATATCAAAATAACAATGAACTTCAGTGCATGTTTGTATTCAGTACAAGACATGTCACGTATACAGAGAAAAAAAACAGTAAAACTCACTCAGCCCAGAGTCTCAACTGTAGCCCCCACAGAGCTGCTGTAGCATTCAGTGTTTTACTGTAGTGTATATAAATAACAATATTTATCATAATATACTGACTGCAGCCAATCTTATTTATTGATGCGTAGCTATTGGTCTGTATCATTCTCTGATGCATTGCTATTGGTCCATCTCACTTACTACTCTGTTGCTATTGGCCTGTCTCAGTTGCATCTCCTTGTTCTGTCTTACTTATTGGGGTAATAGTATTGGTTTGTCCCAGTTACTGGGGTGTTGACTACTGATGAATTTGAAGCTGTGAAATACAACCACAGCATTTGTAAACAACACTGTGTTTTACGAACCGGAGTTCAGTAAAACCCATGGACTGTGATGAGTGACCAAAGCAGAAACAGTGTTTGCAACAACAAAACTCAGGCTGAGATGGTGTGTGCTACCAGAAAATTCAGGCTGAGAAGATGTTTTCTTCCACAAAACTCAGGATGAGAAGGTGTTTGCTAACAAAAGTCTGAGACAGAGATGGTGTTTACTAGCAGAAGGCCAGAAACCTGAGATGGTATTTTCTGTTTCAATCTGGACAAGGAAATTGTTAATGCGAATGTTAAATTTGCCTGCTGGGCAAAATGTTCTTGCTTCTATAAATGCCTGGAACTTATTAGTCTCTCCTCCGCAATATTTAAGGCATGTGATCCCAAACTGTCACTTAAAGCAATGCCTATAGGTACCACAGGTGTGAAAATGAGTCTTCATTACAAGCATTTCTGCATGTCATGAAAGATTATGTTTCATGCTTCCCTTTCATTGGTTAATCAGACTGATTTATATCAGACTGTTACCTGGACCATAACAACCTCTTGTGACATTGACTTCATGTTGCTAAGGTTACCTCTGAAGGGCTGTGGTTGTGGCTTACAGTCAGGGTGATAGTGTAAGCTTTACTGAGGAGTAACAGGATGAGTCCATTCTGTTTATCTCACATTTATTGAAGGATAACAGGGATGAGTCTGTTCCACTGATCTCACCTTTACTGAAGGTTAACAGGATTAATCTGTTCTGCTAATCTCTCCTTTACTAAAGGGTAACAGGGATGAGTCTGTTTCACTGATCTCACCTTTATTGAAGGGTAACAGGGATGAGTCTGTTTCACTGATCTCACCTTTATTGAAGGGTAACGGGGATGAGTCTGTTTCACTGATCTCACCTTTATTGAAGGGTAACGGGGATGAGTCTGTTTCACTGATCTCACCTTTATTGAAGGGTAACGGGGATGAGTCTGTTCTGTTTATTTCTCCTTACAGGTTCAGGCCCTGGAATGAACAGCTGCTCAGGATTTTGGGTGTTTTTTCTTTGCACATTCTAACCTATCAACTGTGAGCAAATGTATTTCCACACTACAGTATGTTTTATTGAGACATTCTCATTCATGCTACTGAGACTTATCCTACCTCACGTCACTCTGAGACATGTTCACACCTCTGAGAGCCTGTTTAGATCCTGCATTACCATGCGTTTTTGGTAACTGAATCACATTCAGACTGCATTGTTTGACTGCATGAAAAACTGGGTGTAAACACTTGATTTTGTTTCGTTGAGCTTGGTCCAGCGTTAATGTTTCCTGCGCTTGCACAAAGTAAAGATTGTCCTTTAACACTGACTAACATGTTCTCTATTGTACTGGGTAAAGATAAAGTTAGATTTGGTGAAGTTCCTTATCAATGTGAACATTATCCCAGAAGTTTCCATGGTTTCCCAGTTCACCTTGACTGATGGTAACACATTCCGTTTGTTCACTTTTGTTTACTTTAGCGGGCTGCCCTGCGGTTACCGTGGCAGCGTACGGTACTCCTGTGAGTGCTCCACCTTTCTATTTTTCTTTCATCCATTTTTCATGTTCTTCTTCTTCTGCATGTGCACGTGCTGGAGAAGAGCGGGGGGGGGTGACAGTAGAAGAGGGGGGGGTGAATGTAGAGGGGGAGTGACTGTAGGGGGAGTGAATGTAGAGGGGGGTGAATGTAGAGGGGGAGTGACTGTAGGGGGGGAGTGACTGTAGGGGGAGTGAATGTAGAGGGGGAGTGACTGTAGGGGGGGAGTGACTGTAGAGGGGGAGTGACTGTAGGGGGGGAGTGACTGTAGAGGGGGAGTGACTGTAGAGGGGGAGTGACTGTAGGGGGAGTGAATGTAGAGGGGGAGTGACTGTAGGGGGGGAGTGACTGTAGAGGGGAGTGAATGTAGAGGGGGAGTGACTGTAGAGGGGGGAGTGACTGTAGAGGGGGAGTGACTGTAGAGGGGAGTGACTGTAGGGGGGGAGTGACTGTAGAGGGGGAGTGACTGTAGAGGGGGAGTGACTGTAGAGGGGGAGTGACTGTAGGGGGGGAGTGACTGTAGAGGGGGAGTGACTGTAGAGGGGGAGTGACTGTAGGGGGGGAGTGACTGTAGAGGGGGAGTGAATGTAGAGGGGGAGTGACTGTAGGGGGGGTGAATGTAGAGGGGGAGTGACTGTAGGGGGGTGAATGTAGAGGGGGAGTGACTGTAGAGGGGGAGTGACTGTAGGGGGGGTGAATGTAGAGGGGGGTGAATGTAGAGGGGGAGTGACTGTAGAGGGGGAGTGAATGTAGAGGGGGAGTGACTGTAGAGGGGGAGTGACTGTAGGGGGGGTGAATGTAGAGGGGGAGTGACTGTAGAGGGGGAGTGACTGTAGAGGGGGGTGACTGTAGGGGGGGTGAATGTAGAGGGGGAGTGACTGTAGGGGGGGAGTGACTGTAGGGGGGGTGAATGTAGAGGGGGAGTGACTGTAGAGGGGGAGTGACTGTAGAGGGGGGTGACTGTAGGGGGGGTGAATGTAGAGGGGGAGTGACTGTAGGGGGGGAGTGACTGTAGGGGGAGTGAATGTAGAGGGGGTAACTATAGAGGGAGAGTGACTCTAGGTGGGGGTGGCTGCTCTCTGGGGACTTCAGACACTCTGATCCACATTCAGCTGTAGGACTGGGGGTTATTACCTGTGATAAGACCTGTGATAAGACCTGTGATAATACCTGCGATAATACCTGTGATAAGACCTGTGATAATACCTGTGATAATACCTGCTATAATACCTGTGATAATACCTGTGATAATACCTGCTATAATACCTGTGATAATACCTGTGATAAGACCTGTGTCACGTAGGGCTACGCCCCCCTCTCCCCGCTGTCACTCCAACGTCTCTGTTCCTCCTGGTTTTGTTATTCCCTGTCTGTTTATCCCGCCCAGCTCGTTGTCTCTGATTCCTCGTTGTTACCACGCCCCTGTCGTCATTGTTTGCACCTGATCCTTGTTTGGTGTTCTGTGTATATATAATCCCTGAGTGTCCCTTGTCCCTTGTCGGTTGTTTTGGATGTTGGGTTTTGTACCAGTTTGGATTGTCGTTCGCCTGTGGTTCGAGTTCTCTGTGTTTCCCTGCCTTGCTCGTGTTTGGGGAATTCCCAGATTCGGGCAGACGGAATGAATGTGCAGACGAGCGTTGGCTTGGCTCTCGGTTGGCTTTCAAAAGCCATTGTGAGCTCCCGATACCTCCGACGAGGCGGAGTCACAATGAAAGCCACCGAGAAGCAGTTGTGTCTGTATGTTCTTCCAGGCGCAGACCAGACCGGGGAAGGAGGAAGACCACGCCCCCGGTCCAGAGCCCCGCTGCCACAATGCATGAGGTCGTCGCCTACCCTGAGGAGCTCCTCCCTCCTTCGATCCTGCCGGCCTCTCCCCTAGATACGCCCAAGAATTTTTTGGGGGGGAGTAGTGGTCACTCAACCCAAGAGTGACCGGCTCGGACCCTTAATGACGTCTGTATGGCGGTCACGCCCCCCGAGGACGTCTGTATGGCGGTCACGCCCCCCGAGGACGTCTGTATGGCGGACACGCCCCCCGAGGACGTCAGTATGGCGGTCACGCCCCCCGAGGACGTCTCGTCCACGCCGGTTCCTGTCCCCACGACCCGGAGGAGGTCCACGCCGGTTCCTGTCCCCACGACCCGGAGGAGGTCCACGCCGGTTCCTGTCCCCACGACCCGGAGGAGGTCCACGCTGGTTCCTGTCCCCGCGACCCAGGAGGGGTCGTCCACGCCGGTTCCTACGCGGTTCCTGTCCCCGCGACCCAGGAGGGGTCGTCCACGCCGGTTCCTGTCCCCGCTGCCCGTCGGCAGTCCATGCCGGTTCCTGTCCCCGCGACCCAGGAGGGGTCGTCCACGCCGGCTCCTGTTCCCGCTGCCCGTCTGTGCCCCCTGCTCTGCCCTGTGCCCCCGTCTCTTTGCCCGTGTTCCCCTTGCTCCCTTGTTCTGTCCCTGGTTTTGTGTTGGTCCTAGTCCCTGTGTGTGTGCCTGTTCGTGTTCTTGTGCCCGTCCCTGTGTCGGTGTCTGGTGGTGTCCTCTCTGTCCCCGTTCCCATGTCTGTTCCCCAAGTTGTGACCCACCTTGTGCCTGTGCCTGTCTCTGTTGTTCATGCTGTCTTTGCCTCCGTGTTCTCCTCTGCCCTGTCCCCTGGCCCGACTCCCGTGTCTGTTCCCAGTCCTGCTCCCGTGCCTCGCCCTGTCCCTGCCTGTGACACCATACCCCAGCCCAGCTCCTGGCCGGTCTCTGGTTCCCCTGTCTCTGTCCTGCCTCTGTCTCCTTGTCCTGCTTTGTCCTGTCCTAGTCCGTTTCCCTGTCCTGTCTGCCCTTGCGTGCCCCGGAGTGGCACGCTTTGAGGGGGGGTACTGTCACGTAGGGCTACGCCCCCCTCTCCCCGCTGTCACTCCAACGTCTCTGTTCCTCGTGGTTTTGTTATTCCCTGCCTGTTTATCCCGCCCAGCTCGTTGTCTCTGATTCCTCGTTGTTACCACGCCCCGTCGTCATTGTTTGCACCTGATCCTTGTTTGGTGTTCTGTGTATATATAATCCCTGAGTGTCCCTTGTCCCTTGTCGGTTGTTTTGGATGTTGGGTTTTGTACCAGTTTGGATTGTCGTTCGCCTGTGGTTCGTGTTCTCTGTGTTTCCCTGCCTTGCTCGTGTTTGCCTTGTTTTCGTTATGCCCGTACCTGTGTGTGTTTGTGTGTGTGTGTGTGTGTTTGTGTGTATCCTGAACTCCGCCCACCCACAGCATCCTCTGTGATGCCCAGCTGTGCCTCCCTAATCTGGTCTGGCTGATATGTTCTCTCTCTCTCTCTCTCTCTCTCTCTCTCTCTCTATCTCTCTCTCTATCTCTCTCTCTCTCTCTTCAGTACCACAACACTGTCCATTCTCTCTAAATCTGGCTGCATTTTGCAGGGCTTGAGTCAGCGTCTGTCTAATAGAGCCAGTTTTGATGATCCTGTGATGTAGTTAATCCTGTTTACAATTCTGGGAAAGATACTGTAAAAACTAGCTAGCAGGGTTCTGTAAATGAATTGTAAAATATTCCTTTTCTTTGGTGCAATTATTCCTTTTCTTAACATCAGTAATGATTCTGACCCCTAAAACAGAGCAAGGAGTTGATCTGTTACCTAATTAACATGGAAATCCACGTGGATTCACTGGTTTACACAAAAGAAAGAAAGACAAAGCGTGGGGTCATTTTTTTAGACATAATGTCGATAATGTGCTCCTTGGTTCACCTGGTCTCCAGTCAAAGGATGGAGGGAATAATTAAACTCACCAAACACAAATATTGACCCAGAATAATGCACTGAGCCCAGTTTCCTGCTTGCCGTGCGTGAAGAAGAGAACCCTGACTGCTGGTGCAGTTAGATCAACATTAACCATGCGCAGAGTGCCTGTAAATGTGCGGCCCTGGGGTACATTTGTCATTCATATTCAGAAGAAAACTCCTGCCACTTCTGTCTTGCATCCATAATGGCCTGGTGTAGCCACTTGGGCCCGGAGTCTCGGGCTGAGCTCCTGGTTTAGTGTTTAATATTGCTCTGGAAAACATCAGGGAGTCTGTGTTTCTCAGGTAGGTCCTTCAGACCTAACAGACAATCCACAAATGTATTCCAGTTCATTTCCCACATCACCTGAACTGAATTATTTTAAAAGAATATCCCAGTGCTGAAGCTTTCATCTGTGTATGGGGTCCTTTAAAGAAGGTTCACAAAGTATATTTGACAAATGTTTTATGAGAGAGTTACAGACGGCTTAAACGTGACTCATGGCACAGTTTTACATTCAAGTAATGAATGTTTACAATCACTGGCACAAAAACTGTATCTTAGTAATATCACATGCTCAGCTTATTTTGTGAACCTTTAAATGTTTTAATGTAATTGTCCAAAAAGTGAGTTATAAATCTTCATTTATGGATTAGCTCAACAGCTAGTTTAGTATATCCAGCTGACCTAGAAGCTCCAATTACTTATAATCGAGGTCAGGTTGCTTAGTTCCAGAAGCTACTTCCTTATAGGAACCTCTGCAAAGAATTCAGTTTGATGTAATACACGATGATGAGGCTAAAATTTTACCATATTAAACAAATCTGTATTTATATGCAGTGATAAACAGATGTCATTGATGGAGGTAGAATGCTCATGGCAGTTCTAGAGTGTTGGGAACGAGTTCTAGAGTGTTAGGGAGACAGTTCTACAATGTTGGGAAACAGTTCTAAAGTGTCGCGAAACAGTTCTAGAGTTACAATTCTAGCTGCAAGGGCCTTTTCCTGCATGCTAGTCAGGTGTAGATATATGGGCATAGGTGTAGTTAACGCCAGGTCAATCAATCAATCAATCAAAGTTTATTTGTATAGCGCTTTTCACAACACATGTTGTCACAAAGCGCTTTACAGGATTTAAAAGGTTAACAATACTATGGGTCCAGAACCCTAATGAGCAAGCCAAAGGCGACAGTGGCGAGGTCGTACTCATAGCTAATTTACGTAGTGGATACTGCATGACTTTTGTCATCTCAGAATCCTTACACAGCATGCACTGTGTGACATTCATCACCCATGACCTGCTGCTTCGGTGATGTAGAAGTGTGCTCAGAGAGACTGCAGAGGAAACTGATGCACAACATGACCTTTGACCTGAAGGGATCCCTGACGAAGTTCTCTTGATCTCTGTTCACTAAATCACATATGGGAATTGTACATCATGTGACTTTGAAAAGATGGAGCCCGAGCTGCTAGTTTGGGAGTCGTGGTGATGGTCGTCATGCTCGTCATGCTCGTCATGCTCATTATGGTCGTCAGGGACAGGTGCAGGTCCCAGATTTCCTGCGTCAGGAATACCAGGGTTAAAATCATGTAGTGTGCACTAGGCATTAGTTCATTATAATTATCATTAATACCCTAAACACTTGTGGGTGTAACTTAAATCTCATTCTTCACTCTTTTCACATTAGGTTTGATGCAGTTTTTATTTCTGAGCAACACTGTGTAAGTATAACACATAACTACTTAGTCTTTGGTTTAGAAGTTAAATGATGATTCACTACTGCAAATTCAGCATCTTAATCTGGGATCAAGAAATCCATTCCTGAAATTTGATTTTAAGACAAAAAGTGGGCAGTTTCTCTGAGTGTGTGTGTGTGTTTGTGTGATAATATGTGCATATGAGTGTGTTTGTATGTGTGTATATTTGTGAGATTGTGTACTGTATGTGAGATGCATCATGGTATTAGGTTAATCCAGAGGCTGATGATAAATTTATATCCAAGCAGCCAATGTTTTCTCTCTGGTACCGTCAAACATACACCAATGTGAGTTTGCCCCCAGCAAGCCCTAAGTCAGCATTACTGTAAGGCAGTCTGTAGGGAGCTGCACTAGGTGTGGGTGAGCGTTCTCTCCGCTCTGATGCCCCTCCTGCTACACATCAGCTATTTAGCCCACTCTTTAGGAGCTGTGTTGGGTGTGTGTGTGTGAGAAAGCACAGAGGACCATGTGTGTGTGAGAGAGAAGCACAGGGGTCTGTGTGCGTGCGTGTACTGTATGTGTGCGTGTGTGTGTGTGTGTGTGTGTGTGTGTGTGTGTGCGTGTGTGTGTGTGTGTGTGCGTGTGTGCGTGTGTGTGTGTGCGTGTGTGCGTGTGTGTGTGTATATGTGTGTGTGTGTGTGTGTGTGTGTGTGCGTGTGCGTGTGCGCGTGCGCGTGTGCGTGCGTGTGTATGTGTGTATGTGTGTGTGTGTGCGTGTGTGCGTGTGTGCGTGTGTGCGTGTGTGTGTGTGTGTGTGTGTGTGTGTGTGTGCGTGTGCGTGTGCGTGTGCGTGTGCGCGTGCGCGTGTATGTGTGTGCGCGTGCGCGTGTATGTGTGTGCGTGTGTGCGTGTGTGCGTGTGTGCGTGTGTGCGTGTGTGTGTGTGCGTGTGTGTGTGTGTGTGTGTGTGTGTGTGTGTGTATGTGTGTGTGTGTGTGTGTGTGTGTGTGTTCATTTCTTGCCCAGCTGCTGCGGATGTGAGAAGGGATCTAAAAGGAAAAACCAACAGGATGCACAAAGACTTCACAACATTATTATCATTGTGTGTGTGTGTGTGTGTGTGTGTGTGTGTACTGTATGTGTGCGTGCGTGTACTGTATGTGTGCGTGTGCGTGCGCGCGCGTGCGCGTGTGTGTGTGTGTGAAGCACAGGGGACCGTGTGCCCTACTGGTCCAGTTCCCACAGTTCTAGCCTTGATGTCACAATTAGGAATCTTAGGTAAACAGTGTAGCCATAGCAACAAACATGGAAGCAGTATGGTAGCTAATCAAGAGATATCGATACACACAGATACTCTCAGATACTCTCAGATACTCTCAGATACACACAGATACACACAGATACTCTCAGATACTCACAGATACTCTCAGATACTCTCAGATACTCTCAGATACTCATAGATACACACAGATACTCACAGATACTCTCAGATACTCACAGATACTCTCAGATACACAAAGATACTCTCAGATACACAAAGATACTCTCAGATACTCTCAGATACACACAGATACTCTCAGATACTCACAGATACTCACAGATACTCTCAGATACTCTCAGATACTCACAGATACTCTCAAATACGGTACTCACAGAAATACACAGAAACTCACAGATACTCACAGATACTCACAGATACAGATACTCACAGTTACACACAGATTCTCACAGATACTTCCAAACACACACAAACTGACTCAAAAAGGGTAAATGTTTTTGCTTTGTAAACACCAGAGTGAACAAAGTTAAATACATCTTAAAAATGGTTCTTCAGTGGGGTAGAATAGTGATATGTAATTAGAGCATACATTTGATATGCTAATCTATTCCATTCAAAATAAGACCTTACTAATATGACATTGCGTTTTCCTGCTGCATTGTCCTTTCTCCTCTCTCTCTTTGTCACAGACAGAATGGATGACCTGCCAATCATCATTAGATTTCCCCGCCCACACCCACGTCTCCTTCCGTATTGAAATTCTGTTTTCATTGCTCATACCCACTGTTTTACAACACGTGATTTCTGGTTTCACTTCATTTTGATTAAAGTTACTGGGATTTGCTAAAGCTATTGTGCCTCGTCACGTGAGACTTGGTGTTGGGTCAGTGTTCTGTGGTCAGTGTTCTGGGTGTTGGGTCAGTGTTCAGGGTGTTGGGTCAGTGTTCTGTGGTCAGTGTTCAGGGTGTTGGGTCAGTGTCCTGTGGTCAGTGTTCAGGGTGTTGGGTCAGTGTTCTGTGGTCAGTGTTCTGGGTGTTGGGTCAGTGTTCTGTGGTCAGTGTTCTGAGTGTCGGTCAGTGTTCTGTGGTCAGTGTTCTGGGTATTGCAACAGTTTTCTGGGTGTCAGATCAGAGTTCTGGGTGTTGGGTCAGTGTCCTGTGGTCAGTGTTCTGAGTGTTGGGTCAGTGTTCTGGGTGTTGGGTCAGTGTTCTGTGGTCAGTGTTCTGAGTGTCGGTCAGTGTTCTGTGGTCAGTGTTCTGTGGTCAGTGTTCTGGGTATTGCAACAGTTTTCTGGGTGTCGGATCAGAGTTCTGGGTGTTGGGTCAGTGTCCTGTGGTCAGTGTTCTGAGTGTTGGGTCAGTGTTCAGGGTGTTGGGTCAGTGTTCTGGGTGTTGGGTCAGTGTTCTGTGGTCAGTGTTCTGAGTGTCGGTCAGTGTTCTGGGTGTTGCAACAGTTTTCTGGGTGTCGGATCAGAGTTCTGGGTGTTGGGTCAGTGTTCTGTGGTCAGTGTTCTGGGTATCGGGTCAGTGTTCTGTGGTTAGTGTTCTGGGTGTTGGGTCAGTGTTCTGGGTGTCAGGTCAGTGTCCTGTGGTCAGTGTTCTGGGTATCGGGTCAGTGTTCTGGGTGTCCGGTCAGTGTTCTGTGGTCAGTATTCTGGGTGTTGGGTCAGTGTTCTGGGTGTTGGGTCAGTGTTCTGGGTGTCCGGTCAGGGTTCTGTGGTCAGTGTTCTGGGTGTCAGATCTGTGTTCTGGGTGTTGGGTTAGTGTTCTTTTGTCAGTGTTCTGGGTGTTGGGCCAGTGTTCAGTGGTCAGTGTTCTGGGTATTGCAACAGTTTTCTGGGTGTCGGATCAGATTTCTGGGTGTCCGGTCAGTGTTCTGTGGTCAGTGTTCTGGGTGTCAGTCAGTGTTCTGTGGTCAGTGTTCTGAGTGTCGGTCAGTGTTCTGTGGTCAGTGTTCTGGGTGTTGGGTCAGTGTTCAGGGTGTTGGGTCAGTGTTCTGGGTGTTGGGTCAGTGTTCTGGGTGTCCGGTCAGGGTTCTGTGGTCAGTGTTCTGGGTGTCAGATCTGTGTTCTGGGTGTTGGGTTAGTGTTCTTTTGTCAGTGTTCTGGGTGTTGGGCCAGTGTTCAGTGGTCAGTGTTCTGGGTATTGCAACAGTTTTCTGGGTGTCGGATCAGATTTCTGGGTGTCCGGTCAGTGTTCTGTGGTCAGTGTTCTGAGTGTCAGTCAGTGTTCTGTGGTCAGTGTTCTGAGTGTCGGTCAGTGTTCTGGGTGTTGGGTCAGTGTTCAGGGTGTTGGGTCAGTGTTCTGGGTGTTGGGTCAGTGTTCTGTGGCAGTGTTCTGAGTGTCGGTCAGTGTTCTGTGGTCAGTGTTCTGTGGTCAGTGTTCTGAGTGTCGGTCAGTGTTCTGGGTATTGCAACAGTTTTCTGGGTGTCGGATCAGAGTTCTGGGTGTTGGGTCAGTGTCCTGTGGTCAGTGTTCTGAGTGTTGGGTCAGTGTTCAGGGTGTTGGGTCAGTGTTCTGGGTGTTGGGTCAGTGTTCTGTGGTCAGTGTTCTGAGTGTCGGTCAGTGTTCTGTGGTCAGTGTTCTGTGGTCAGTGTTCTGAGTGTCGGTCAGTGTTCTGTGGTCAGTGTTCTGTGGTCAGTGTTCTGGGTATTGCAACAGTTTTCTGGGTGTCGGATCAGAGTTCTGGGTGTTGGGTCAGTGTCCTGTGGTCAGTGTTCTGAGTGTTGGGTCAGTGTTCAGGGTGTTGGGTCAGTGTTCTGGGTGTTGGGTCAGTGTTCTGTGGTCAGTGTTCTGAGTGTCGGTCAGTGTTCTGTGGTCAGTGTTCTGGGTATTGCAACAGTTTTCTGGGTGTCGGATCAGAGTTCTGGGTGTTGGGTCAGTGTTCTGTGGTCAGTGTTCTGGGTATCGGGTCAGTGTTCTGTGGTCAGTGTTCTGGGTGTTGGGTCAGTGTTCTGGGTGTCAGGTCAGTGTCCTGTGGTCAGTGTTCTGGGTATCGAGTCAGTGTTCTGGGTGTCCGGTCAGTGTTCTGTGGTCAGTGTTCTGGGTGTCCGGTCAGGGTTCTGTGGTCAGTGTTCTGGGTGTCAGATCTGTGTTCTGGGTGTTGGGTTAGTGTTCTTTTGTCAGTGTTCTGGGTGTTGGGCCAGTGTTCAGTGGTCAGTGTTCTGGGTATTGCAACAGTTTTCTGGGTGTCGGATCAGATTTCTGGGTGTCCGGTCAGTGTACTGTGGTCAGTGTTCTGGGTGTTGGGTCAGGGTTCTGTGGTCAGTGTTCTGGGTGTTGGGTCAGTGTTCTGGGTGTCCGGTCAGGGTTTTGTGGTCAGTGTTCTGGGTGTTGGGTCAGGGTTCTGTGGTCAGTGTTCTGGGTGTTGGGTCAGGGTTCTGTTCGCTCTAGCTCTCTACCATGTCTACCTGGCTGAAGCTCAGGGAAGGATGTACCCACTCTTTGCATCACATAGGTTTCTGTGCACTGGTCACGGGGGTGATGGGGGTGATGGGGGTGCTGTCATTGTGGTGTAGGTAGACTAGCACAGTTAGGTAGCTCTCTGTTTCAGGACTAGGTTAGACAATCAACATCCATATTAGAGAAGCTCCTCTTTGATTTATCAGCCATTCACCCAGTCACAGCCAATCAGGGTCAAACAAGAGAACAAATGTGGTGGAAGCAATGGACATTACCAAAAAAAAAGCTGTCAAGCTGTGTAAAAGTACCGCATGAAACACTGCATTAGACTAATGTACGTGAAACACTGCATTAGACTAATGTACGTGAAACACTGCATTAGACTAATGTACATGAAACACTGCAATAGACTAATGTACATGAAACACTGCATTAGACTAATGTACATGAAACACTGCAATAGACTAATGTACATGAAACACTGCATTAGACAAATGTACATGAAACACTGCAATAGACTAATGCTGCTGTGTGGTCTTGTTTAATGATAACTGGAATCACTGTCAATAGAAGATATAACCTAAAACGAAATGATCATTGTTGGACTGAATGCATTAGCATTGCTATAAGTAGCTAGTGAGTAGCATGTGAATGTCTGGATAAGTCATTATGCCACTGCATTCCCACTGCACTTCCACTGCGTTTCTACTGCATTTCTACTGCATTTCTCTGCATTTCTGATGCATTTCCACCGCATTTCATCACACTCTGAGAGAAAAATTAAAACAATCCTAGATTTCTTTTTAATACTATTTCCAAACTTACAAAAAATCAAGCAGGCACAGAACCTCAGATTCCAGTAAACCTCACTAGTAATGTATTTATAGATTTCTTTGATAATAAAATAGAGAATATTAGACAAAATATAAAACCTTTTATTAGCAATACAACTGGTATGTCATCTGGTTTGGTTGATATTGATTTAAATTACAGACTTGATGCTTTTCATCCACTTCCACAATCAGAATTAGAGAAAATAATTTCTTCCTTAAATTGTGCTACCTGCACACTAGACTCGGTTCCCTCGAAGTTATTAAAAGAGGTATTACCAGCGGTAACTGAACCTCTTCTAACTATAGTTAACTCATCCATTACAATAGGTCACATGCCCAAATCATGTAAATTAGCAGTTATTAAACCTCTGATTAAGAAACCAAATCTTGATCCTACTGTACTATCTAATTATAGACCCATTTCAAACACATCATTTATATCTAAGATCATAGAAAAAGCTGTTGCCCAGCAGTTATGCCTATATCTGCATAGGAATCACATATTTGAAAAATTCCAATCTGGTTTTAGGCCCCATCACAGTACTGAAACAGCATTAGTTAAAGTAACAAATTATCTCCTCCTTGCTTCAGATCAAGGCTATGTATCACTGTTAGTGCTTCTTGATCTTAGTGCAGCTTTCGACACAATTGATCATAGGATCCTGCTAGAAAGGTTAGAACGCTGGGTTGGAGTCTCAGGCACAGCCCTTTCATGGTTTTATTACTGTAACTCACTACTGTCAGGATGTTCAAATAGGAATTTAAATAAACTTCAAATAGTTCAAAATGCTGCAGCCAGGGTTCTGACCAGAACTAGAAAATTTCAGCATATCAGTCCAGTCCTATCAGCCCTGCATTGGCTCCCAGTTAAATATCCGTATTCCTTTTATTAACTTATAAAGCATTGCACGGGCTTGCTCCTGAATACCTTCAGGATCTTATTTCCTATTATGAACCCCCACGTCCACTAAGATCACAGGGTGCTGGCCTTTTATTAGTTCCAAAAATTAACAAGGTAACAGCAGGGGGAAGAGCCTTTTCTTGTAAGGCCCCCCAGCTTTGGAATGATCTTCCTAAATGCGTCCGGGACTCTGACACAGTAACAATCTTTAAGTCTAGGTTGAAAACCCACTTATTTAGTTTAGCGTTTGATAATTAATATCCCCCTTAGATAAAGGTACAGATCCAGGGGTTCATAGACGAAGGGTTTTATGGTAGACTGGGGCGCTGGTGCTGTCATCCTGTCACTGCTCGTGGTCACTCAAGTTTGTTGACAGTGCAGTGGACGGATGCCATTGTCTCAGGATGCCCCCAAGCCTGTGTTACCTTCTGGTTCTGCCTTTGTTAGCTAGGCTGTAGTAATTTAACTTAGTGCCGGAGTTGCTGCCACACTCCAGAAATGTTTATAATTTCACCTGTCCTGTATATGTCCCCATGCAGCGCTAATTTTCCCTGTTTCATTTCTCCACATGGCTGCCCGCCTGCTTGAGGAATAATGAGATGAGGAGACCAGCGATCCATCCTGGGCCAGCCACCTCCTGCCAAACCGGATGCCTACACCATGATGGACATTATTATATCTCTTTCCTTTTCTTTCTCTTCTTTCTGTATAAATTGTTGTTGTTGTCATGGTGACCGGTGTCGGCCAGAGGATGGGTTCCCCCCCTGAGTCTTGGTTCCTCTCAAGGTTTCTTCCTCATGAAAAAACTAGGGAGTTTTTCCTTGCCACTGTCGCCCTTGGCTTGCTCACTGGGGGCTAGGACTCGGCACTTGTAAAGCTGCTTTGTGACAACAACTGTTGTAAAAAGCGCTATATAAATAAAATTTGATTGATTGATTGACTCTCACTGCATTTCCACTGCATTTCTACAGTACTACCGCTGCATTATTCACTGCATTTCCACTGCATTCTCATCTCATTTTCACTGCATTTCCACTGCATTTCACTGAACTGCACTATCAATTACAGTTAGTGGAGTCCATTCAAATGATAAACTCAATCCTGACTCTGAAGCCTAATGTATGGAAGCAGATTTACATTCATTCAATTGTAAGTGATTTATCTGTATTTGTGATACAATTCATATACTTTTTATTATTAATATATACATTTATTTACTCACCTCCCTCTCCCAGGCCCCCTCCCTCTTGACTTTCCCTAGTAAACTAATAGTGAGAAGGAGCACACCTTAAGCTGTTATCGAGACATTGAGCACAGGACAAGTAAAGGCAGTGAACATGAGCCCCAAATGAGCCCAAGATGAGACAACATACTGTAATAAACAAAGAAAGAAGGAGCTTTTATCTGCTTAAAGGAGCTGCTTAAAGAAGGAGCATTTATCATCAGGTCTAAAACTGGAACTCAGCCCAATGGCAATCAGGTATTTTATGATTCATGTGATTATCAATTATCATTGAATTCATTAAAAAGTTTAAGCTTAATATATTTTAAGATGACATTTCATACAATATAGCCTGAAGCTGCTTTCCAATTCTATGCTTACATTTCAGACTGCAGTGGCAGATACATGAAAAAAACCATTCAGAAATTGAGATGAAAAACAGACCCAAATACATCCATCACCACATAGGTCATAGGTCATAGGTCAGACCACCTGCAGTGTGCAGGACCCAGCTGGCGAGCCCCTGGTGCAGAGCAGCCTTCAGCTGGGTGGCAACAGAACACTGATGTAGCACTGACCAGGCAGTAACGACGTGATGTTTGTCCTGAAGGGGAGTGATCAGCAGGACATGTGCTATTGGGGGGCGGCGGGTGTTTGGGGAAAGAATCTCGCCTTCATTGTCGAATCACTATGTGTTTTGCAATGATTTGCACTGGGAACAGGATTAATTTTTCCCCTAAAGTTCCTGCTTGCTCTTATTATGCTGAACGCTGAAATAACTTTAAATAAAGCTGAAATAATCATTAATGTTTAATGATGTTCAATGCGCTTTAATGGAGGCGTTTTGATTCGTTGTTGTGTATTCGTGTTGGAATTCGAAATCAAATTTCCTCTGAACCTTGGACATGCCAGCCTGAAAGAGAGAGAGAGAAAGAGAGAGAGAGGAAGATGAAGACAGAGAGGAAGAGTAGGGGACAGAGATATTTTGGTAGCCTCTGATTTTGCAGAACTCACAGACGTCCTTTCAATGGCACCTCAACTTTACATTTGCATTCATTCACGTAGGCAGAGATTTTTAACCAAAGTCCTCTAGTCAGCACTCAAAAGTGCAACTGCAGAAAGATGGAGGACTCTGGTGGAATCCTGATAGAACACTCGTGGAACCCTGATGGAACACTCGTGGAACCCTGATAGAACATGTGTGGAACCCTGATAGAACACTCATGGAACCTTGATGGAACCCTGATAGAACACTTGTGGAACCTTGATGGAACGCTGGTGGAACCCTGGTGTAAGGTCTGTTGAGAGCTCTGGGTATGTGTCCTGCAGCTTTCTGTCTTTTTCCCATAGTATCTTCATCATGTTGAAAACTGACTTCTCAATGGGATAGGCAAACTTTAAAATCAGTTTTAAGTTTATGATTCATGTTATCATTTCGCAATAATTCACAGATTGGAGCAAAAAATGTTGAGGTGTATAATTTGATTTGATAACTATTCGTGGAGAACCTGACTGTGAGAATATGATTTTGTGAGAATCTCAAAAAAAAAATCACATTTCAGCCTTTTACTGTCTTACTGTTCAGATCATGCTGTTGTTGGACTGAATGCATTAGCACTGCTATAAGTAGCTAGTGGGTAGCATGTGAATGTCTGTATAAGCCCTTATGCCACTGCACTTACACTGCATCTCATCATATTCTCACTGCACTTCCACTGCAGTTCACTGCATTTCTGCTGCTATTCATCACATTCTCACTGGAGTGTAAGTGCAACTTGTCTCCTGCTCTGCCTCTGTCGGCCTGTCAGCAGTAATTCCCACGCACACACATTCGATGTGTTGAACACACTTTTCCTCTCAGCCTGGTGCCAGCTTGCCCTTCAGGCACGATGCCACCTCTCCTCTCGGGCTGGTTGTCATGGTGGGATAGTGATCAACACCTCACAGAGTGAAGTAGTGCCCTAACGCTGCACTCCTCACATCCCCACAGAGGTGTCATATAATGGTTATATAATAAATAAAGCCATGTAATGTCATGATACCAATGAACACATAACAACACACAAGATCCCCAAAGTGTATTTCATATAGTTTCAAAAATGAAATCCCAGCTTTGCATTAAACTAAGGGCGCTGATCATTTCACAGAATTTCACAGATTTATCATTTCCAATAGCAAAGCATTTTACACTATGGACACTGGATTAATGGCATATCTGTTTGCACTGCCAGTTGTCGTTATGGCATATCTGAAGTAAGGACATAAGACAAGATCTTCTTTTGGAACTTTTGAAACCCATGGGATGAATGTTATGATTTAAACATATACTTTTTCTATTACATACTGGTTTAAACTCCTAGAAGTTCAGAAGCACTTTGCTTGCACAACTGATGACGGAAACATCTCAGGTAGAGGTTTGAGCAGCTTCTGCAAAAGCATCGCTTTTTTGACTTTTTTGTGGGGTTTTTTTGAGAATTTCAGAGCATTCCAGGTTAGTTTCTGTGTAGAGAAAGTTCTCTCTGAAGTCCTTTTCTGTCATGAGTCTCTTGGTTGGTTTTGCTAATAGGAAGAACCAGACATTATGCATGCACACAAAAATCTACTGGAAAACATCCACAGAATGGCACAAATATTCATCTTTTTTACAGGCTGGACTATGTGGTTTTAATTGTGTGCAAATATAATCATGTCCAGGTCATGTGACCATGGGTTTTGCATTTCAATACGCCAGAGCAAATGCTACAGAAAATGTTTAACGTTGCTTGTGTCCGGGCTTAGATCCCTTCCCTCCTGGGTCTCGGCTCTGATTGGGTCGATCCTGAAGCTTCACACCCAATGAACCACAGTGCCGGGACAGTCTCAGCTTCCCAGGCTCTCCATTCAGTAGCATTTCTTGAACTTGATGAGTTTGTGGAAGGCCTGTTTGAACTCGTCGTTGAACACGGTGTAGATGACGGGGTTGATGAGCGAGTTGAGATATCCGAGCCAGGTAAAGAGGTCGAAGAGCCCTGGGTGGAACCAGCAGTCCTTACAAATGGCCGTCACCAGCGTTCCCACGAAGAAGGGCAGCCAGCACACGATGAAGGCTCCCAGGATGATGCCCAGAGTCTTCGTCGCCTTCCTCTCCCTCGCCGCACACAGACGCTTTCTCTCCAGCACGCTGTCCGCCAGCTTTACCTTCACGCTGTTGGTGAAGAGTGGAGACCCTCCTCCTCCTCCTCCTCCTCCTCCTCCAGGATGAAGGTGCCCCTCCGGGTGGGCGGAAGAACTGAGCGAGCAGAGCGAGGAGCCGGCCGATGTCTGGATGAGCTGGGCCGTGGTGAAGCGCTTCCCGTGCGACGCTGACGGCGTCTTGAATATCCTGGAGCGTGCCGCCACGTAGATGCGTCCGTAGAGGATGACGAGCAACACGGTCGGCACGTAGAAGGCGCCGAAGGTGGAGTAGAGCGTGTAGGAGATCTGGTCCGTGTTGACCATGCACTCGGTCAGCTCCTCGTGGGCCTTGGCCTGCCTCCAGAACAGGGGCGGCATGGAGATGGAGACGGAGATCACCCAGACCACGGCGATCATGACGGCCGCCCTCCGCGTCGTCCGTCTCTTGGAGTACTCCAGCGCGTCCGTGATGGCCCAGTAGCGGTCCAACGCGATTACGCACAGGTGCAGGATGGACGCCGTGCAGAAGGTGATGTCCGACGACAGCCAGATGTCGCACACCACCTGGCCTAGTGTCCACGTCTTGCTCACCGTGTAGACGATGCTGACGGGCATGACCAGGATGGACACCAGCAGGTCCGTCAGGGCCAGAGATCCGATCAGGAAATTGGCAGGAGTGTGCAGCTTGCGCGTCAGGACAATAGTTGCGATGACAAAACCGTTGGACAGCATGGTGGCCAGGGTGACCAGCGCCAGCAGGGCGGCCAGGGAGATCTGTAGAGCCAGGAGAGTGGACTTGTCCCAGGGCTCCTCGCTCTCTGGGCCGCCCGTGGTGTTCGGAAGGTAAAACTCGGTGGTGGTGTTATAAACATCCATTAATCTCTGCTGATTTTATGCCGATCTTTTTTAAAGAAACTGTTGCTTCACATGGGGTAGCAGCTGCTGTTTCCGTTTTGTTCAATTCAATACTTCATCAAGCAATGAAGAAAAGCAGTGGGCTGCTTCAGAACTCAGCTGCTTCAGAACTCGGCTGTTTCAGAAGTCAGCTGTTTCAGGAGTCATGTTCATTGTGCACTTTAATTTCCCATGCTTAGAACAGAAGCTTGCACTGCGGTTTGATCATTCCTGCATCAGGACTTCATCCAGTTCTGTCCATTCCCGTCCGGGTCAGCTGTGAGGGAGCTCACACGAGAGAGCACAGCATCGTGTCTCATACTCGTCTCCTGACCTAACCCGCACTCGTCAGATCACACTAGTAATGTCTGTTTCAGTCGTGTGTGTTTGTTTAGCTTGCTCTCTCCGTATGGCAGAAGCAAACCTCACAGGTTGTTTCGATGGCCTGCTGGAGCTTTGCTCTCACGCCGACACGCTGCAGGCTGCCGGTTCTCCTTCAGGAATGTCGTGGGCGCCACCCCCACATGGAGGAGGAGAAGCCAACGCGGCCTCAGGAGTGACAGACGTCCTGAGATGTCCAGAAGGAAGTCCTGACGGAAGACGCTAAGTGCCACCCAGATTGAGCTGAGCTCAAGAGGAAGGCTGGATTAAATCCACATCATCGTGAAGATCTACACAACAGAGAGGGAGAGAAATAGAAACACAGAGAGAAGAAAACATTAGGATTTAGGATCCAGAAGCACACATGAACACGTTGGCCCGGAGGGCCCCTGACCTGAGTCTGTGCAGATGGAGGGGCCCTCGAGGGCCACATATGAGCCACATATGCAGGAGGGGCTTGGCAAACACTTTAATAACATGCAAATGGGATGTGTTATCACCACTTCTATTATCTGTAATAGAGAAAGCATACGCACACACATCAAAACACAGTGTCATTCATCTTCAGCATATCTCCCTGCCCACTCACACACACACACACACACACACACACACACACACACACACACACACACACACACACACACACACACACACACACACACACACACACACACTAAACCACCCACAAATGATTTCAGTTATGGTTAGCTATTCATCAATGCCTGAGCAGGCTTGGGCTACTAAGAGCTTTGGTTCTTAATCACACGCTAAAAGTAAAAACAGCACAATCCAGCACCTTGTCCAGGGTCACTGCAAAGATCTGAGCGTGTCTGGGCCATGTTTCCATCAACTGACTTACGTCTTCTATAAAACAGAACTGCTGAGAGCTTTATCTTCCTCCATGTAACATTTATTAAACAAAACAACATGGGAAGGATTTGGCCATCTCTCATCAAACACACTTCCGAATTAGGACCTTAACTCAGTGCTGGTGAATCCAGCCATTACAGAAAGTGGTCAATCAAACACAGCAATCACACTTCACCCCATGACTTCAGCCTGATAAAAAGCTATTTGTTCAGAGTCCTGTCTCTGCGGTAGAACACACACACCTTAAAGCTCCTCTGTTGTCTTTCTAGCAGGTTGAAAGGTCAGCACATAACGGTGTGGCAGTTTTTATGCTGAAGGCGTATAAATGGCATTTAGAGGTGGTAAGAATGTGATTTGAAGACACACTGAATCACATTTTCCACTGTCAAAGCTTTTAATTCTGAGAAGAGAGAGCAAGAGAGCATGAAAGAGAAAGAAGGAGAACAAAAAGTGACTGCATAAAAAAGAAAGAGGCACTACATGAGAGGCAGAGTGAGACAGAGAAAGAGAGGGGGAAAGAGGGAGAGGGAGAGGAAGAGTGACAGAAAGGGAGAGAGGGAGAAGCAGAAAGAGGGAGAGAGAGGCAGTGGGAGAGAGTGACACAAAGAGGGAGAGAGAAAGGGAGATGGAGAGAGGGAGAGACAGAGAGTGACAGAAAGGGAGAGAGGGAGAAGCAGAAAGAGGGAGAGAGAGGCAGTGGGAGAGAGTGACACAAAGAGGGAGAGAGAAAGGGAGATGGAGAGAGGGAGAGACAGAGAGTGACAGAAAGGGAGAGAGGGAGAGACAGAGAGGTTTGAAGATAAGGAGAGAAAAAAGTCCTTCTTCCCCGTGCTGATCACACAGTTAACTCACCAGATTAATAATCCCCACTAATGAATGTAATCACTTTTCCCACTGGCCTGTTAATCCTGAGAATCCCCATAATAACAGATGTGAGCAAAACTACTGCAGCATAATCACAAATGTCAACTAAACTCATTCAGAGAGTGGTAGCGTTGGTCCTGAAAGTAGCAGTCAGACGCTAACAGCAGTCAGACGCTAACAGCAGTCAGACGCTAACAGCAGTCAGACGCTAACAAACTCTGCACTAGGTGATGGAAACAGTGGCGAGTCGTACGGTGAGTTCACAGCATTCAATCATCATCCCCTTCACGTTCACGTCTCACTCTGGCTGGTTGGAACTCCGTCCAGTTAGACCCAGCAGGATACGGGTCTTCACCCACTGGATGGCAGCGTACCCGCCCCGGCGGGACAGAGGGGCGGCGGCAGGGCTGTGTGGGCTTGTGGTGATTGGGCCGCTGGTGTAGGAAGGAAGATGTGGCCACAGGTCGTCAGCATGGAGCATCCAGCCGCTAATAAAGCAGAGACGAGAAGCTGGGACGGAACAGCTTAAGGGAGGAGTTCTGGGTTAGGGGAGGAGTTCTGTGTTAGGGGAGGAGTTCTGTGTTAGGGGAGGAGTTCTGCGTTAGGAGAGGAGTTTTGTGTTAAGGGAGGAGTTCTGTGTTAGGGGAGGAGTTCTGCGTTAGGGGAGGAGTTTTGTGTTAAGGGAGGAGTTCTGCATTAGGGGAGGAGTTCTGCGTTAGGAGAGGAGTTTTGTGTTAGGGGAGGAATTTTGTGTTAGGGGAGGAGTTCTGCATTAGGGGAGGAGTTTTGTGTTAGGGGAGGAGTTCTGCATTTGTTTTCCTTTGGTTTTGCGGAATTGGCACAAAAAGAGCAAAACAGACAGATTGAACAGTCTAGTCATTAAACTACAGAAGCAGAGCAGTGTGGACAGAGAGAGAGAGAGAGAGAGAGAGAGAGAGATAGTGAAACAGAGAGAAAGAGTAAAAGCTGCTGACAGAACTTGGGCACTTTTGTAGGTCTATAAGAAAGCATTCTTATAATACCAATGACAAAGATTTAAAGGTGGATACCTAATCTTAATTATCTTATTTTGATTAAATGGTTAAATGACCAGCAATCATCTGCTCAGACACAGCAATGAAATGTATCAGGGGAAATATTGTCCATTCATAACCTACAAACATTAATATTAATATTAAATGTAACATATAAGCATAGGCTAATAATTCATGCATGATATGTGTTATGTAACTTGTGTGTGTTGCACAGAGGGCACAGCAAGTTAGTGCTAATAGACACTAGTAAGATAGTAGTAAGATAACAATAGATCAAAGACTTTATCATCACACATCTCTTTGGGGTTTTCCCAGCTGCCTGTGGACAAGGTGCACCTGGCCCCCTCCACTGAATCAAAATTCATATTTGTGGCCCACTGATTGAGTGGACTCTCCTGACACTCTCTGGTGTCCCTCTGTGCTTACATCACCTGTCTGCTGCTTCATTACATCACTATACACCTGTGGCTGTAAGGCCCCACTACTGAGAGAGAGAGAGAGAGAGAGAGAGAGAGAGAGAGAGAGAGAGAGAGAGACATGCAGACACAGAGAGAGAGCATGAGAGAGAGATAGAGTAAGAGAGAGAGGGAGAGAGAGTGTGAAAGTGTGTGTGTGTGAAAGAGAGAGAAAGAGAGTGAGAGAGAAAGAGATTTATAGCGAGAATGTGTGTGTGTGTGTGTGTGTGTGTGTGAGAGAGAGAGAGAGAGAGAGAGAGAGAGAGAGAGAGAGAGAGAGAGAGGCATTGCTTGGAAGTCCAAAGGAATCCTGATTTAGAAGGTCATGCAAACTGCATCATGTTTTAACTAGATGAGTCCCACTGTGAGAGGAGAAAGAAGCTGGTATCAGGTAGACACAGGCAGCTGGAGAACGAGGGTGAGAGAGAGAGAGAGAGAGAGAGAGAGAGAGAGAGAGAGAGAGAGAGAGAGAGAGAGAGAGAGAGAGAGAGAAACAAAGAGGGACATAGAACAGTGAGAGAGGGAGAGAAACCAGAAGAGAGAGGGAGCAGAGGGAGCGAGAGAGAAAGAGTGAAGGTGAAAGAGAAAGAAAAAGAGAAAGCAAAAGAGCGTGAGGGAGACAGAGATAAGATATCAGCTGTAATTCAGTCAGACCTGAATTGCCAATTTTTTTTTTCAATTTTTTAGCAAGCAACCACAGCGCCGGTGTGTGAGTGTGTGAGTGTGTGAGTGGCTTGGGGGGGGGGGGGGGGTGTCTCCTGTACGGTAAGAACCCCACTCTCACTGCAGGAGGAGAGACCAACACGGTCTCCAGCACACGGAGCTGTAGCACCTGTGGTCTAAATAGTGAAATCATATTAAAATAGAGCGTTTACGTTCACGAGAATTCTGCATTCAGGCTGATACCTCAGAGGTTGGTGTTAACCTTGAGATCATGAAACTCCTGCATTCTGACATGATGCTGAAGTTGGGCTGTGTTTCAAAACAAGCGACTCATAACAGTAGTTGGGGCACATAGTGAAATCGATCAGTGCATGAGATTCGAGCTTTCTGCATGCTACCATGTTATCTGTGGTTGTGCAGTTGAAGCCTGTGCAGGCGTGCTGTGACATCACAGACATCCCTTCAGTCAGAGGAACAGTGAGAAGAACAGTGAGAAGAACAGTGAGAGGAACAGTGAGAGGAACAGTGAGAAGAACAGTCAGAGGAACAGTGAGAGGAACAGTGAGAAGAACAGTGAGAGGAACAGTCAGAGGAACAGTGAGAAGAACAGTGAGAAGAACAGTGAGAGGAACAGTAAGAGGAACAGTGAGAAGAACAGTGAGAGGAACAGTGAGAGGAACAGTGAGAAGAACAGTGAGAGGAACAGTCAGAGGAACAGTGAGAAGAACAGTGAGAAGAACAGTCAGAGGAACAGTGAGAGGAACAGTGAGAAGAACAGTGAGAGGAACAGTCAGAGGAACAGTGAGAAGAACAGTGAGAGGAACAGTGAGAAGAACAGTCAGAGGAACAGTGAGAGGAACAGTGAGAAGAACAGTGAGAGGAACAGTGAGAAGAACAGTCAGAGGAACAGTGAGAGGAACAGTGAGAAGAACAGTGAGAGGAACAGTCAGAGGAACAGTGAGAAGAACAGTGAGAAGAACAGTCAGAGGAACAGTGAGAGGAACAGTGAGAAGAACAGTGAGAGGAACAGTCAGAGGAACAGTGAGAAGAACAGTGAGAGGAACAGTGAGAAGAACAGTGAGAGGAACAGTCAGAGGAACAGTGAGAAGAACAGTGAGAGGAACAGTCAGAGGAACAGTGAGAAGAACAGTGAGAAGAACAGTCAGAGGAACAGTGAGAGGAACAGTGAGAAGAACAGTGAGAGGAACAGTCAGAGGAACAGTGAGAAGAACAGTGAGAGGAACAGTCAGAGGAACAGTGAGAGGAACAGTGAGAAGAACAGTGAGAGGAACAGTCAGAGGAACAGTGAGAAGAACAGTGAGAAGAACAGTCAGAGGAACAGTGAGAGGAACAGTGAGAAGAACAGTCAGAGGAACAGTGAGAGGAACAGTGAGAAGAACAGTGAGAGGAACAGTCAGAGGAACAGTGAGAAGAACAGTGAGAAGAACAGTCAGAGGAACAGTGAGAGGAACAGTGAGAAGAACAGTGAGAGGAACAGTGAGAAGAACAGTGAGAAGAACAGTCAGAGGAACAGTGAGAGGAACAGTGAGAAGAACAGTGAGAGGAACAGTCAGAGGAACAGCACAAGAGAAGTATGAACTGTACTTATATGCAATGGTTTGCTGGCTTCCAAAGTTCGATTTAGTTCAAACATCAAAATAGGCTTAACAATGAGAGCAAGACACTGAAAATAAGAAGATTAATGACAGCAAATGTTTCTTTTCTGCCTGATCATCAATGGTTAACACGTTTACGCTTCCCACGTTATGTGCATTTCATCTGCGTACGTAGGATGATTTCCTACCTAACACACTCTCCTTGTTCTGTGCTCTTCTCATCTCAGTGCTGCAGGAAACTGTGGGGCGTTGGGACAGAAAAACAAACATTTGATGCAGTAGGAGAGAAGCATTCTGAGTTACCAAAGTCCAAAAGCCAAAAGCCTCTGAAGTCTTGGTAGCCTGATCCACCTGACAGGCTGATCATTTTAACAGGTTGCTCCACCTTGCAGGCTGCTCCACCTAACAGGTTGATCATATTGACAGGCTGCTCCACCTTGCAGGCTGCTCTTCCTGACAGGCTGCTCCTATGGACAGGTTGATCTTCCTGACAGGCTGCTCCACCTTGATACGCTGCTCTGGCTCACAGGCAGTGGGCTCTGCCATCTCCTCATGACGCAGGCAGGGTGATGGTTCAGAGAGCAGCATCGATTGGATCATGTGAGACACCTGAGTTGCGGTCACATTCCAAATAGCAAGTGTTCACTCAGAATCTGTGGCTCTGCTGAGGGGATAACAGACCAGTGGGCCCTGGAGAGTCTGCAGCTGAGGAGGAGACGCTGGTCTCCTGAGCAGCATGGCCTGGTCACCACACTGCTAGGGGCCAGACTGCGAAGCCTAGCCGAGACCCTTGTTAGCATGATGGGATGCAGCAAACCATGCGTAATGTAAACTGCTCCAAGGATTCATTCAAAATCACCATAATTTTATACAGCAGGCTCGAATACAGCAGGTTCACATACAAAAGGTCGAAGATACAGCAGGTCCAGGTTCAGAAGGTCCTTACACTCCTGAATTAAATAAGGCAGCCAGTCTGGTCAGAGACAAATGAGCTGAAAGGGTGAATGAGTGAATGAAAGAGTGAAAGAAGCACTGAGGTATTTTCTCTCTTCAACATATACTTCTGACAGCTGGATATAGCATGGAGACAGGGCCTGACAGGGAGATGGAGAGACAGACAGGTGTGGAGAGACAGATGGAGAAACAGACCAGCATGGAGAGACAGATGGACAGACAGATGGGAGAGACAGATTGGTGTGGAGAGACAGATAGAGACACAGACTAGCATCAAGAGACAGATGGAGAGAGACTGCTGTGAAGAGACAAATGGAGAGACAGACGGGTGTGGAGAGACAGGTGTGGAGGGACAGATGGAGAGACAGGTGTGGAGAATGAGAAGGGAACGGGTTCAGATGGGGCAAGGACACAGTTCACCCAAAAAGCTCTGTTACAAAAGAACTTGGCAATGCCGCTAAACTTCGTCTCTGCGCCAAACCCAAACTTTTTCTCTAAGTCAGCTTATGCAAATCCCCGTCAGAGACTCTAGTTGCAGGTGCAGGTGCCGTCTCTGCAGGGCCACGCTGCTGCAGTAAATCTTCACAGCTCGTACCTGTCCGGCCTCCACAGGAAACCCCTCACCAGCACCTGGCAAGGTGGAAACTCTGCAGTCCACTGAGCTAGAGCTACTCATAACCCCACCTCCAACTGGGCTAGAGCTACTCTTAACCCCGCCTCCAACTGGGCTAGAGCTACTCTTAACCCCGCCTCCAACTGGGCTAGAGCTACTCTTAACCCCGCCTCCAACTGGGCTAGGGCTACTTTTAACCCCGCCTCCAACTGGGCTAGAGCTACTCTTAACCTCGCCTCTAACTGGGCTAGAGCTACTCTTAACCCCGCCTCCAACTGGGCTAGAGCTACTCTTAACCCCACCTCCAACTGGGCTAGAGCTACTCTTAACCCCGCCTCCAACTGAGCTAGAGCTACTCTTAACCCCGCCTCCAACTGGGCTAGAGCTACTCTTAACCCCACCTCCAACTGGGCTAGAGCTACTCTTAACCCCGCCTCCAACTGGGCTAGAGCTACTCTTAACCCCGCCTCCAACTGAGCTAGAGCTACTCTTAACCCCACCTCCAACTAGAGTAGAGCTACTCTTAACTCCATCTCCAACTGCAGTGGAGCTACCCTTAACTCCGCCTCCAACTGGGCTAGAGCTACTCTTAACCCCGCCTCCAACTGGAGTGGAGCTACTCTTAACCCCGCCTCCAACTGGGCTAGAGCTACTCTTAACCCCTCCTCCAGATGTCTGTGCTCCACAGTCCCAGACGTGAAAACAGCTGTACTGTATGTCTGGCAGCGTGTGCGAAACTAGACCAGCGTCTGGCTCTTCCTCACTGCTACCACAGCTCCTGTGTGCTGGTCCGTGCAAAACAAAAGAATAAATTCACATATAAAATGCCAAAGCTGCTACCTTTGAGGCAGTGCCCTGAGCTGCAGACCTGGACAGCTGGTCCAGACGGACTGCTCTAAAGGCGCAGGGTTACATCATGCGTCTGAAAACACCACCTCTTCTGCTTTTTGATGCATTTTGACAGCGAGATCGCAGGGCCCCAGTGGGGTGGGCCGCTGTGAAAACAAAGCATATGCTGAAAGCTATTCCTGCCCCAGCCACCTAGCGGCAGCAGTGAGGTCTCCAGAACAGACCTAATGGTAACCCCAAAACCATAAGGGAAAGACTGTAGATACTGAATAACTACAGAAGGCCTGGACCACAGAGCGCATATTAAACTTTAATGAGGAAATTAACCTCTTTTAAGACCTAGTGACATGATTACTCACTGATTTACAAAAGTATTTTTGACCTTTATTTAAAAGAATCTATCTAAGAAACTTTCTCCAGGACTCAGGACCCATTCACACCTGTCATCAGCTGTTCAGAAACATGCCAAAGCCGTCCAACTATGTGGATATCCATGAGGTTAAAACTGGAGTGATGAAAGTGAACCCAAAAGAGCTTCAAACGGAGTGTAAACACGCATTAGTCTTTCACTGGAGTCCTGGGGCTGTACAGCACCTCTAATGAAGCAGCACAGGTGAGCTGTGTGTTTGTGCGGGAGTGCTCCCAGCCACCAGGGTCACACTCCTCTACGGTCATTAGCCTAGAACACAACACGAAAAAGAGGTTGCTAGCGTTTACTTTCGTGTGACTTTTATTGAAAGTTGCTCAAGGCCATTAATTAACTGGGTTAAATCTTGTTTACTGGTCATATTGGAGATTAACTGATAAAATCTGTTTGGGTTGCATGTCACAGGAACGTCTCATGGTTCCAAGTGATCTGCACATGGTTGAAAATGCAACCAACCTTTATTCACAGTGTGTAACATTCAATAAAAGGCAGTGAGGTAAACTAGGAAAGGAAAAGTATGCAGATAAGTGTTCATATGGGTCTAGAAAACAACATTCTCAAAAATAGCACGGCAGTCCTCTCCTAGACACAGAGCCTACATCCGTCAGTGGTACCAGGAAAAGCCTCGCTGAGATTTCTTCCAACAGACTCTTCCAGAAATGTTAACGCTCAACGCAACAACACTGTCTGCACAGCAAAAAGCAAGTGTTGAATGAACTCTTACAGTGTTGAATTACAGTGTTGTCATTTGTATTTTATTTAGACTAACAGAAACATGGCAGGTGTTTATTTTCATGTATGCCAAAAGGATTTCATCACTGAAATCAATGCTATGGATTTAAAATCACTTCTGTAATGGCACGAGGCTTCAGCATAAAATGAATAATCTCTCCACCTGTTCCACTTTTACCATAACCAGTCATATCACTTAGAATTGAAGCTGGTATCCATCAAAACATAATAGCACAATGATTTGCATAATTTGCATAATGTTAACTGGTGCTTATATATTCCATTCATCTTTTGCAAACAAGTTTTTGACTGTTTTGATGTGTAGAGTGGTAAGACGTAGTCAGCTGGGACTTTATTTAAGCTGTGAACTATGAGAATGATGTACTGTTTCAAAGCAAAAGGTCATTGTATACAGTAAGGGTACACACACACACACACACACACACACACACACAAACACACACACACACGCACACACACACAAGCACAAAACATTTAGCAGCTGGATATAAGTATGTCTCACTAGTGAGGGACTCACTAGTCTCTTCTCTCACTAGTGGGACAGATGGTCTCTTCTCTCACTAGTGGGACAGATGGTCTCTTATTTCACTAGTGGGACAGACGGTCTCTTCTCTCACTAGTGGGACAGATGGTCTCTTATTTCACTAGTGGGACAGATGGTCTCTTATTTCACTAGTGGGACAGACGGTCTCTTCTCTCACTAGTGGGACAGATGGTCTCTTATTTCACTAGTGGGACAGATGGTCTCTTATTTCACTAGTGGGACAGATGGTCTCTTCTCTCACTAGTGGGACAGATGGTCTCTTATTTCACTAGTGGGACAGACGGTCTCTTCTCTCACTAGTGGGACAGATGGTCTCTTATTTCACTAGTGGGACAGACTGTCTCTTCTCTCACTAGTGGGACAGATGGTCTCTTATTTCACTAGTGGGACAGACTGTCTCTTCTCTCACTAGTGGGACAGATGGTCTCTTATTTCACTAGTGGGACAGATGGTCTCTTCTCTCACTGGTGGGACAGATGGTCTCTTTCTGTCTTTCCTTTTGCAGCTTTGTCCTCATTCCATTTTTTTCTGTATATTAACTTTCACTAACACGTTTTATAAATCACGGATGTTTCACCAAGGCAATTGCTAATAACTCTACATAAATAATGGCAGTAAAAATTCATTTTTAAATATACAATCAACTACAAAATAACTTCCTGAATTCATTAAAGTGGCTACGCATTTACAAATGTATGTTATGTAACTGCAAACAATATTTCTTAGTCTTCCAGTAAACAATGACTGAAAGTGAAGACTTGCTCTAGGTTGATTATATTATCGCTCTCCCTTTAAGGAGATGAATGGACTTCTTTAAGGAGCGTTTATTTCACTTAGTTATTTGACTTATAACATTTCTTCAATTTTGTTCAGTCATGCATACCCAGTTCTTCATACGATCTCCTTTCTTTGCTCTGGCAGCAGATAGACTGTGGTTGTATGCCAAAGACTTTTGTGTGGTGACTGGAGTGGATTGAATGTTCTTTGCAAGGGCCTGACAGACGGATGGAGAGACAGACAGGTGTGGAGAGACAGATGGAGAGACAGACAGGTGTGGAGAGAAAGATGGAGAAATAGATGGAGATAATCTGCAAAACCATGACCCACCCCACCATATCCACCAGGACGGTTGTGTGGATGGCAACACACGTGTTCTTCACGTGTTCTTCATGTGTTATTCATGTGTTTGAGCTTTTGTACTGTTAGGGATTCATGCTATCTACATTTCAGGACCTTCGCCAGTATGAAGATGAAGATAAGTGCTTTTGCTGTGTCTTTAGAGTTGTGTCTTTAGGGTTGTGTCTTTAGGGCTGTGTCTTTAGAGTTGTGTCTTTAGGGCTGTGTCTTTAGGGCTGTGTCTTTAGAGTTGTGTCTTTAGGGCTGTGTCTTTAGGGTTGTGTCTTTAGGGCTGTGTCTTTAGGGTTGTGTCTTTAGGGCTGTGTCTTTAGGGTTGTGTCTTTAGGGTTGTGTCTTTAGGGCTGTGTCTTTAGAGTTGTGTCTTTAGGGTTGTGTCTTTAGGGTTGTCAAGGGTCTGGGCTCAAGTTATTGTTTGCAGAGGCTTCCAGAACCTTTGGTTGGTTACTGCTTCAAGGTCAGTTGGATTTCTCAAGGATGGGATGTCCTTGTCAATGTACACAAATGGGACAAAAAATATATCCCACACACACACACACACACACACACACACACACACACACACACACACACACACACACACACACAAACAAAAAAAGAAACCATGATGGTGCCCACTGTAAAGTCAGCTGTTTAGTTTAGAGTGAGAATGGGAAGTAGAGAAAGAATGATAGAGGTGACAGAGGGAGCAGGAAGAGAGAGAGAGAGAGAGAGAGAGAGAGAGAGAGAGAAAGAGAGGCAATGAGACAAGGAGCAAGATAATGCATGCAACTGCATTTCTATGTCTGAAGGGTCCAAACAGCTTCATAACAAACAGTCTCCAAAATTTACAATTGTAAAAAAAAGTGTTTTGCTGCAGAAAACTGAAAGACTACATTCAAAAGTTTCAGTCTGGTCTAAGTTGAACAAGGCCTTGTTACTGCATTAACTGAGCCAATGTGAGCCCATATCAACATGGCAGTGCGTAGGGTAATTTGTGTCTGGGAGTGGGTGGATTACTCATGCATATGTAAATGTAATTGTAATAAGCGGCAGTGGAAGTTGGGAGTGTTTAACTTCACAGTGCTGACCAGGAGACCTGACGCTCCCCTGCAGCACTGGCTTCTGTCTCAGGGAGAGAAAACTCACTTAATGAAGAGATAGAAGTGTAAATAGAGCAAGACGTGCAGAACGCTGACTGGTGTGAATTACAAGTTCTCTCTCTCTCTCTCTCTCTGTTTCTCTATCTATTTTTCTCCCGTTCTCTCACTCTTCCTTCCATTCAATAATACACATTTAAGCACATCTTGTTTTTTCTGTTTCTCTCTCTCTCTCTCTCTCTCTGTCTCACACACACACACACATACACTCACACACACTACGCTAACACTGATGTTCTAGGCTTTCATGAAAGCTGCCATATTAGTTTAGCTGAAATGGTACAGAATGTGCAGGATGGTGGACACGTGGTCACATGACCACCCCAGGTGTGAGGATGTTTAGGCCACACAACTTTCAAATCATTCCAGATCGCATCTTATGTGAAACCTAGAAAACTGGCAGATCTTTCTGGTGAAGGTGTCTTTTTGTACAGGTCTCATAATGCTATGCCCTCTTTAAAAGAAGTTACCATCATGTTCCTCACAAATGACGGAGAGCGGTCACACAGAGGCACATCCTGAAAGGTTCTCTTCCTGTTTCTGTCCTGTTTGTGGACATCTCTGCTACTCTCTGATCCATAGCAGATCAACTACTGCTTCACAAACATGTTGACATCTTCATACATAAGATCTTCACTGCTTTGGCATCAGAGCTTCGTTTTTATGCTAAACATCTTCAGATGTCAGATTGCTGGGGTGAGATTAGTGAATGTTAGAAGCTGAATTCTGTTGGCATGTGACACCCAAATGTAAAAGAGCCTCCATAGGTAGGTAATGGGTGGGAGGAGTCACGGGTGGGAGGAGTCACAGGTGGAAGGAGTCACGAGTGGGAGGAGTCACAGGTGGGGAGAATCCATCTGCACCTGAACGCATCTTCTGAGTGAGGCTGTGTCAGACCCTTGATAAGTACCCTTACATGTTAACAGTTGATGTTAGCACATAGTGATCTGTAGTGAACATCTCTAAAGCAATCTTTCTAGCAGAAAGTGTCAAAGAAAACATGTAAGACCTCTCACTGCTGTCACCATATGTCTAAGTGCACAATGCATCTAACCAGCCCCCAGTTGGCTGGAAACTGAACTGCAGCGTGGAGCGTCCATCTAACTGCCTCCTGCTCCACCCAGCAGGATGGAGATGGAACACTGGAGTTCACTGTCCTGCTCAGGCAGACCTGCTTTCTCCAAACACATTAAATAATAATAAAAACCCACTACAGCAATTGACTTGAGTGAATATCCAGGCCCCAGTGCAGACTGGAATGATCTCAAGCAGATCGATGTGTGAATTATAGATGTGTGCGGCTGTACCTGAGCAGGAGAGCTGCTATGTAGGAATGGGGAGAAATACTCTAAGTGGTTTACTAGACTCAAAACCCAAAAACTGCTGTCTTAGGAGCTGACATGAATGTGTGCATAAATCCTGCATGACGGAAACGATGTTAAGTGTCACAGGTGGGGGTGGGTGGGGGTGTCACAGGAGGGGGTGGGAGGGGCTCGTCATGGAAACAGCAGCAGGATGGAGGGGGTAGTTCAACTTTGGCTCCTGCACAGCTTCAGTAGGAATTACAAATGAGCTACGATGTGAGAATCGAAAATATTTACTGCAACACATTTCACATCATTATGATTATGTCAGCAGGTCGAGTTGTAGCTGTGCGTGGGTCTCAACGCTCTGCTGTCTGTTGCCTGATTGCTACGTCCTAAACCCGTCAGGCCTGACAAACAGCATCCACCCTCACATGTGCCCCCTCCTCTCTGCTGGTCGCACCATCTCTGAATGTTAGGAGTGCTCAGACACATGGCTGCTTGTTCAAAAGCGTGAGATTAGCACTCTCCAGCTAGTGATGGCTCTCTCCAAGCTTAAGCTCAGACAGAGAGCATGAAAATGGACCCCCAGAAGACTCCTGCTCATTGCACATGAACCCCAGGAACACCAGAAACACCCCAGGAACACCCCAGGAACACCAGGAACCGGTTCCCCATTCTGGAATGTCAGGATGTTCCGTCACAGATGGCAATGACCCAGTAATCTGGTACTGTAGGCAAAGAAATCTGGACCAATCTGGAGTAGATAATCTCACAGTTCTAAGAGGATGAAGACAAGGAAAGAAAATGGAATTCTGCAGGGCAAAGATGAGTGGGCAAAGATGAGTGTGAGATTCAGACTGTCTGACTGTATGTAGCTGACAACGTTGCACTACTGTTCACTGATGGTATCTTTAGGGAAAATTCAATCTCCAAGGGCATTTTCAAAAGCTGGACTCAGACAAATCTCACTTTATACTTCAGAGAGGTTGAGCACTGTACCGATTTCACACCACAATGATTTTCTATTTTCTTCCCCCTCAGATTAATTTCCGCTGTGATAATATTTTAATTCTAATGCCGCTTGATGTCTGGAGAAATTGTTGAAAAGTGTCTCTGCTGCTTTGCTGTGGGTAAATAAGTTGTTAGATCAGTCCGGGGCTAACTCTCTCTGTCTCTCTGTCTTTCTGTCTGTCTGTATGTCTGTCTCTATGTTTGTCTCTTGGCACTCAGTGGTTTTCTTTCTCACACTGTCTATGTCTTTTCTCTGTTTCACTCTGTCTTTCTAGATCTCTCTGCATCTCTCTGTCCTGCAGTCTCTCTCCATCCTGCAGTCACTCTCTGTCCTGCAGTCTCTTTCCATCCTGCAGTCTCTCTCCATCCTGCAGTCTCTCTCTGTCCTGCAGTCTCTCCATCCTGCAGTCTCTCTCTGTCCTGCAGTCACTCTCCGTCCTGCAGTTTCTCTCTGTCCTGTAGTCACTCTCCATCCTGCAATCTCTCTGTCCTGCAGTCTCTCTCTGTCCTGCAGTCTCTCTCCATCCTGCAGTCTCTCTCTGTCCTGCAGTCTCTCTCCATCCTGCAGTCTCTCTCTGTCCTGCAGTCTCTCTCCGTCCTGCAGTCTCTCTCCGTCCTGCAGTCTCTCTGTCCTGCAGTCTCTCTCCATCCTGCAGTCTCTCTCTGTCCTGCACTCTCTACATCCTGCAGTCTCTATCTGTCCTGCAGTCTCTCTCTGTGACTCTCTCGAAGAGTTTCTGTGTTTCTTCAGCATTTTTGCAGGTTTTCCTTACTCTCTCTCTCTGACATTTCTGACATTTACTCTCTCATTTGCTAGTACAGGACAGTTCACTGACTGACAACATTCTGCTTCATAAATTATTGCTTAAGTGATATTCTGTGGTCAAATATAAGCACAGCCTGCACCAACCGCTTATCAACAAAACAATACAAACGACTGAACGAGAGCTAACGGTGTCGGTCGGCCTGAAGCTACGCTAGCCGAACACACCATCTACTACACTATAATTGGCACTGTAATTAGAATCGTTTGGCCTAACTACCCCTTTGGACATTAACAACTTTTTGCTGTTCAGCCGAGTTTGCGTTTAATAGGAAAGTGCTCAGGGTGCATAAATCGTGCGCAGCTACTGCCGTATGATTAGTGTGAAACAGGAGGGCCAGACTCCTTTGCCAGAAGCTGATACACTATAACTGCAGTATTATAATTGCAAATACACACGAATGCGCTGGAACAAGAGAATGAAGCATTATGAGTATTTAGCACTGGCTCTGGTGGAGGTGGAGTTAGGGCTGGCTCTGGTGGAGGCGGAGTTAGGGCTCATCTCACAGATGGCTGGCTCTGGTGGAGGCGGAGTTAGGGCTGGCTCTGGTGGAGGCGGAGTTAGGGCTGGCTCTGGTGGAGGCGGAGTTAGGGCTCATCTCACAGACGGCTGGCTCTGGTGGAGGCGGAGTTAGGGCTCATCTCACAGATGGCTGGCTCTGGTGGAGGCGGAGTTAGGGCTCATCTCACAGATGGCTGGCTCTGGTGGAGGCGGAGTTAGGGCTCATCTCACAGACGGCTGGCTCTGGTGGAGGCGGAGTTAGGGCTCATCTCACAGATGGCTGGCTCTAGTGGAGGCGGAGTTAGGGCTTATCTCACAGATGGCTGGCTCTGGTGGAGGCGGAGTTAGGGCTCATCTAACAGATGACTGGCTCTAGTGGAGGCGGAGTTAGGGCTGGCTCTGGTGGAGGCGGAGTTAGGGCTCATCTCACAGACGGCGGTGCAGATGGTGCAGATCCTCCAGTGTCCTTTGACAGGTCAGTAGTTTGTTTTGAATGCGTAGCACAAATGCAGTGGGACTGTCTAAGTAACACAGAGGAGTTTGTTGGCCATGATATTCTCACACGAGTGAGACTGAATAAGTTCTGTTTGAGGAAGGAATCCTCCTGGGCTGGTTATTACATTCACATGAGCAGGTAGCAGAGCTGGTCTTCAACCTCACCATGAACTGAAGCAGAACATGACTGCCAGCACACACACACACACACACACACACACACACACACACACACACACACACACACACACACACACAAAGACACACACACATTTTGAACATTCTTCCAGGAGCACCTTTGTGAGGTCACATACTGATGGTATGTGTTCTATCAGGTGTTCTATCAGGTTGAGGTCACTCAAATTCATCCACACTAGACGCCATGTCTTTGTGGACCTTGCTTTGTGCACTGGTGTACAGTCATGTTGGAAGAGGAAGGGGTCAGCTCCAAACTGTTCCCACAAAGTTGGGTACATGGAATTGTCCAAATGTCTTGGTATGCTGAAGCATTCAGAGTTCCTTTCACTGGAACTAAGGGGCCAAGCCCAGCTCCTGAAAAACAACCCCACACCATAATCCCCCCTCCACCAATCTTTACACATGGCCCAATACAGTCAGACAAGTACCGTTCTCCTGGCAACTGCCAAACCCAGACTGGTCTATCAGATTGCCAGATGGAGAAGCGTGATTCATCACTCCAGAGAACACACCTCCACTGCTCTAGAGTCCAGTGGTGGCGTGCTTTACACCACTGCATCTGACGCTTTGCATTGCACTTGGTGATTGATGATGGTGATATATGGCTTGGATGCAGCTGTTTGACCACAGACACCCATTCAAACAGCTAATCTGAAGGCCACATGAAGTTTGAATGTCTGTAGTGATTGACTCTGCAGAAAGTTGGCGACCTCTTTGCACTATGCACTACTTGCACTTCGTGGGTGAGTTGCTGACGTTCCCAAACACTTCCATTTTCTTCTATATAGCTCACCTGATTCCAATAATTTGGATATATGTAGTGTATATATGACTGTGTGTGTGTGTGTGTTTTCAGGGACTCTCAGACATGTACCATGACCTAATCAGACACGTGACTGTACCATGACCTAATCAGACACCTGATTGTACCATGACCTAATCAGACACCTGATTGTACTATGACCTAATCAGACACGTGACTGTACCATGACCTAATCAGACACCTGATTGTACCATGACCTAATCAGACACCTGATTGTACTATGACCTAATCAGACACGTGACTGTACAATGACCTAATCAGACACCTGATTGTACCATGACCTAATCAGACACCTGATTGTACTATGACCTAATCAGACACGTGACTGTACTATGACCTAATCAGACACCTGATTGTACCATGACCTAATCAGACACCTGATTGTACTATGACCTAATCAGACACGTGATTGTACTATGACCTAATCAGACTTCTGTTTGGAGGTACAGTCAGTGCCCTGCCGTGTTCTGTCAGCCTCTCCATGTGTGAGGTCACGTACAGGTTAGGTAGAGGTCAAGTAAAGGTCAGAAAAAGGTTATGTACAGGTCAGATAAAAGTCAAGTAAGGGTCAAGTACAGGCTAGGTACAGGTCATGTAAAGGTCAGGTGCAGGTTAGGTACAGGTCAGGTGCAGGTCAAGTAAAGGTCAGGTAAAGGTTAAGTACAGGTCAGATGCTAGACAGGTGCAGGTCATGTGACAGGATCAACATCAATGACCAGATCATGGTTTGGTTCTGTAATAAGGGAGGAGCCTAATTGCAGAACTGTTAAAGTTAACTGTTAACTGGATGCACTGGATACGATGGATCCACTAGATTCTTCAGTCAATAACGTTAGAGCGACTCTGTTGATAGGCTGAGCCTGAGATGTGCGTTGATGCCACTCCTGCACTTGTGGACTGAGCCCTTAATGGACTTTCGTCTGGCTGCAGGAGCTGGTCAATGTGTGCTATAATGAGAGCAAATAGGTGTAGTCAGTGAATTTGAAAGGGACAGCGAGTGAATACTTACACCTGCTCTAGAGTTAACGAGATCAGAGCAACCAGCAGACCGCTGCCCGTTCGAGAAACTCACTGCCGCTTTGGAAAGTCATAAACTAACAGTCAGAGTCGCTGTCTGATTGATTTTCTGGTTGATAGATCAATATAATGACTGATCGCTTTACTCTTTGTGGTTGTTTAATTGATTAAGTTTGAGTTAAAACATTTTTCACTGTCAACAGTGTCTCTGTCAACAGTGTGTGTGTGTTGAATTTGATTGACACCCTTGTACATTAGTGGAAGTCTCACTGGACATCCTGTGTCCATCACATCTGAGCCAAGATGTGGCTTCAAGGGCATAAAGGACCTGGGGCAGTAGAACTGGGACTGGAAGATGGAACAGAGATACAATGAGGCCTGGCTTGGGTGCCAGAGAGAGGGGGAGGATGAGAGAGAGAGAGAGAGAGAGAGAGAGAGAGAGAGAGAGAGAGAGAGAGAGAGAGAGAGAGAGAGAGAGAGAAGATGGAGAAGTTGAAGAGGAAGGCAAAGAAAAAGACACTGCAGGCTTAGAACATTGAGGATGAGATTAAACACATCTGAGGGAGGGGGATGGAGGAGATGAGAGGGATGGAGGTGGTGGAGGGGTAGAGGGGGATGGAGGAGATGAGAGGGGTGGAGGTGGTGGAGGGGTAGAGGGGGATGGAGGGGGATGAGAGGGGTGGAGGGGGTGGAGGGGTAGAGGAGGATGGAGGGGGATGAGAGGGGTGGAGGTGGTGGAGGGGTAGAGGGGGATGGAGGGGGATGAGAGGGGTGGAGGTGGTGGAGGGGTAGAGGGGGATGGAGGGGGATGAGAGGGGTGGAGGTGGTGGAGGGGTAGAGGAGGATGGAGGGGGATGAGAGGGGTGGAGGTGGTGGAGGGGTAGAGGGGGATGGAGGGGGATGAGAGGGGTGGAGGTGGTGGAGGGGTAGAGGGGGATGGAGGGGGATGAGAGGGGTGGAGGTGGTGGAGGGGTAGAGGGGGATGGAGGGGGATGAGAGGGGTGGAGGTGGTGGAGGGGTAGAGGGGGATGGAGGGGATGAGAGGGGTGGAGGTGGTGGAGGGGTAGAGGGGGATGGAGGGGGATGAGAGGGGTGGAGGTGGTGGAGGGGTAGAGGGGGATGGAGGGGGATGAGAGGGGTGGAGGTGGTGGAGGGGTAGAGGGGGATGGAGGGGGATGAGAGGGGTGGAGGTGGTGGAGGGGTAGAGGGGGATGGAGGGGATGAGAGGGGTGGAGGTGGTGGAGGGGTAGAGGGGGATGGAGGGGGATGAGAGGGGTGGAGGTGGTGGAGGGGTAGAGGAGGATGGAGGGGGATGAGAGGGGTGGAGGTGGTGGAGGGGTAGAGGGGGATGGAGGGGGATGAGAGGGGTGGAGGTGGTGGAGGGGTAGAGGGGGATGGAGGGGATGAGAGGGGTGGAGGTGGTGGAGGGGTAGAGGGGGATGGAGGGGGATGAGAGGGGTGGAGGTGGTGGAGGGGTAGAGGGGGATGGAGGGGGATGAGAGGGGTGGAGGTGGTGGAGGGGTAGAGGGGGATGGAGGGGGATGAGAGGGGTGGAGGTGGTGGAGGGGTAGAGGGGGATGGAGGGGGATGAGAGGGGTGGAGGTGGTGGAGGGGTAGAGGGGGATGGAGGGGGATGAGAGGGGTGGAGGTGGTGGAGAGGTAGAGGGGGATGGAGGAGATGAGAGGGGTGGAGGTGGTGGAGGGGTAGAGGGGGATGGAGGAGATGAGAGGGGTGGAGGTGGTGGAGGGGTAGAGGGGGATGGAGGGGGATGAGAGGGGTGGAGGTGGTGGAGGGGTAGAGGGGGATGGAGGAGATGAGAGGGGTGGAGGTGGTGGAGGGGTAGAGGGGGATGGAGGAGATGAGAGGGGTGGAGGTGGTGGAGGGGTAGAGGAGGATGGAGGAGATGAGAGGGGTGGAGGTGGTGGAGGGGTAGAGGGGGATGGAGGGGGATGAGAGGGGTGGAGGTGGTGGAGGGGTAGAGGGGGATGGAGGAGATGAGAGGGGTGGAGGTGGTGGAGGGGTAGAGGAGGATGGAGGGGGATGAGAGGGGTGGAGGTGGTGGAGAGGTAGAGGGGGATGGAGGGGGATGAGAGGGGTGGAGGTGGTGGAGGGGTAGAGGGGGATGGAGGGGGATGAGAGGGGTGGAGGTGGTGGAGAGGTAGAGGGGGATGGAGGAGATGAGAGGGGTGGAGGTGGTGGAGGGGTAGAGGGGGATGGAGGGGGATGAGAGGGGTGGAGGGGGTGGAGGGGTAGAGGGGGATGGAGGGGGATGAGAGGGGTGGAGGTGGTGGAGGGGTAGAGGGGGATGGAGGGGGATGAGAGGGGTGGAGGTGGTGGAGGGGTAGAGGGGGATGGAGGGGGATGAGAGGGGTGGAGGTGGTGGAGGGGTAGAGGGGGATGGAGGGGGATGAGAGGGGTGGAGGTGGTGGAGGGGTAGAGGGGGATGGAGGGGGATGAGAGGGGTGGAGGGGGTGGAGGGGTAGAGGGGGATGGAGGGGATGAGAGGGGTGGAGGTGGTGGAGGGGTAGAGGGGGATGGAGGGGGATGAGAGGGGTGGAGGGGGTGGAGGGGTAGAGGGGGATGGAGGGGGATGAGAGGGGTGGAGGTGGTGGAGAGGTAGAGGGGGATGGAGGGGGATGAGAGGGGTGGAGGGGGTGGAGGGGTAGAGGAGGATGGAGGGGGATGAGAGGGGTGGAGGTGGTGGAGGGGTAGAGGGGGATGGAGGAGATGAGAGGGGTGGAGGTGGTGGAGGGGTAGAGGGGGATGGAGGGGGATGAGAGGGGTGGAGGTGGTGGAGAGGTAGAGGAGGATGGAGGGGGATGAGAGGGGTGGAGGTGGTGGAGGGGTAGAGGGGGATGGAGGGGGATGAGAGGGGTGGAGGGGGTGAAGCACTGTCAGACAGACTGGATTAGTTCTTCAGGCAGGATGAGCATGACTGTGTCACCATCACTGCACTGGTCCACCAGTAAAGCTCCCCTGAAGCCCCGGTGACACTATCGGTGTGCTTTAATTCCTTTGTGCGTCTCCGTCTGGTGGACACGCGGACTGGACAGGCATTAATGAAACAAGAAGCAGAGCAAAACGGATGAGATGAGAACAGGCGTGTGAGGGAGAGTGGTGGTCTTGCCCTTTAAACATTACAGCAGATGCAGACTAGGGCAGGTGTGTAGAAAAGGACTTGATCTGCACACAGTGAGACATGCTCCAGTGAGACCTGCTCCAACGAGACCTGCTCCAGTGAGACCTGCTACAATGAGACATGCTCCAGTACTGGATATGCAAGCAGTGAGACCTGCTCCAGTGAGACCTGCCTCAGTGAGACCAAATCAAATCAAATCAAATCAAAGTTTATTTGTATAGCGCTTTTCACAAAACATGTTGTAACAAAGCGCTTTACAGGATTTAAAAGGTTAACAATACTATGGGTCCAGAACCCTAATGAGCAAGCCAAAGGCGACAGTGGCGAGGAAAAACTCCCTATGATGGTGGGGAATAGGAAGAAACCTCGGGAGAACCAAGACTCAAAAGGGAACCCATCTTCCATTGGGCGGCCCGTTAACACACAAATCACACAATCAGACTAAGTAAAGGTAAAAATGAAAATTCTGGGTTATGATATTGTCACTGTAAATGTCTGTTGATGAATGCCAGGCTTTCATTCCGTGTCGGAGCAGCGATGCTGGTATTGTAGGCTCCAACTGCAATGTTACTCTCCAGGTGAACCTCGGAGAAAAGATACGTGATGTAGTAAATATGTAACAGATTAATCAAAGGCCAAACTAAACAGATAAGTCTTTAATCGAGTTTTAAACATTGAGACTGTGTCTGAGTCCCGAATAGAGGCAGGAAGATTATTCCACAATTGTGGAGCTTTAAAAGAAAAGGCTCTTTCACCTGCTGAGACTTGCTCCAGTGAGACATGCTCCAGTACTGGATATGCACGCAGTGAGACATGCTCCAGTGAGACATGCTCCAGTGAGACCTGCTCCAGTGAGACCTGCTCCAGTGAGACATGCTCCAGTGAGACCCGTACCAGTGAGACCTGCTCCAGTGAGAACTGATCCAGTGAGACCTGCACCAGTGAGACCTGCTCAAGTGTGACATGCTCCAGTGAGACATGCTCCAGTGAGACCTGCTCCAGTGAGACCTGCTCCAGTGAAACCTGCTCCAGTGAGACCTGCTCCAGTGAGACATGCACCAGTGAGACCTGCTCCAGTGAGACCTGCTCCAGTGAGACCTGCACCAGTGAGACCTGCTCCAGTGAGACCTGCACCAGTGAGACATGCTCCAGTGAGACCTGCACCAGTGAGACCTGCTCCAGTGAGACCTGCACCAGTGAGACCTGCTCCAGTGAGACATGCTCCAGTGAGACATGCTCCAGTGAAACCTGCTCCAGTGAGACATGCTCCAGTGAGACCTGCTCCAGTGAGACCTGCTCGAGTGAGACATGCACCAGTGAAACCTGCACCAGTGAGACCTGCTCCAGTGAGACCTGCTCCAGTGAGACATGCTACGTGCATTTGTAGACTTGTTGTCTCTGACAATGATGAATCCCTGAGGCTGAATCACTCAAGTTGATCCACTCAGCCACTGAGTTTCTGTGCCAGCACTGTGTCCTGAAAACAGCTGTTGTTGGCACATCACAAGCACAACAACGACCATTTCAGTGATGTCCCATGAGCTGAAATACCAGGCCAGAAGAAAGATGACAAACCAGCATTCAACACTTTAACCGTTGGCACCTTCATTCTGGTGGATTTCGAGGAGTGTGTAATTTATGAATTATGTTGAAGTTTTTTTTCAGTATCTCAATAGTCTTAGCCATAAGAATTCATTTCCCTCTCAGCACTCAATTCTAAGGCATCCGAGTTCCATTTTGCAGTCATATCTGAATAAAGACCTGCTCTGTCTGGGAGGGAGATGCGTGGTACAGACTCATCTTCTTCTCCTTGGTTCTCTTCCAGAGATTCTTTAATTTATGGGTAGGAATGAGAGCTGTGAGGCTGCAGGTCAACGCAGCAGCTCTTTAAGAACACTGAGTACCTGGTCAAACGGCAGAGCGGAGAAGACTTAGTCGCTGCTCTGATACCTGAACATTTCAGGTTCCTCTCTTTTGTACCTGAGCAATCAGTGGTTGAGCTTAGCTTCACAGACACTTGAGCTGGAGATGATATCTACAATGCAGAGTGTAGAAAATCAAGCTCTTGAGAATGTCTCCGATGCTGCAGTATTGGTAGACTCTAAAGGTGTAAGAGAATAAATAAATAAACAACCCTCTACTCTCTAAACAACCCTCTAGGTGGATCCGTATCTGGGAATGACGGGGAAGGTGTGTGAGATTTGGAAGCATCTCCTGGCTGGAACTGACCCACTCCTCTGAAATGTGCTGTATGATGTTGCAATGACAGCTTCTCAGTTCTGTCAACTGCTGACAATTCCATGCAGGAGCACACAGAGGATCCCGGCGTGCCGCTGCTCTCCTGCTGTGATTCTGAGCAGGCTGGCGCCTGGTTCTGACAGTGCAGCCGTGGCCAGAGATCTTTATTCTGCAGCAGGTGAATACAAGCATCTGTGGAGGTTCTGATTAAGGGAGAGGATCTTTCTCCTTCTGATGTGGCTTCTGGCCTCTGTGTGTGTGTGTGTGTGTGTGTGTGTGTGTGTGTGTGTGTGTGTGTGTGTATGTCAGTATTCCTTTTATCACCTATTCATTTTATTTCATGTTATTTCATTAGTCTTTATCCATGTTATATTCAATAATGTGTTCAATAAAATGCACAATACATAGTTGACAAAAATCAATCAATAAAAAACCCCCAGCAGTTTTAGTCATTCTTCATATTCATATACCACATGCCTGTGGTCCACCTGAAGCAGACAGTGCCTGGTGTGCAACAGAATGTCTCCTCATACAGAAAGGACGTCCTAGACCTACACTGACAGGACAGGTTTGGGAGCGTAGAACAGCGCTTCAGACTCTAGTGGCATAGGTGTGATGTGTGTGTACACCAGCAGGTCCTCACACTTCTCTCCTGAAACACGTGTCCCTGACCTCTAGGGTTAGGTGTTCACCTCCCAGGATGCAAAGTTTCTGGAGTCGCTTTCCCAGAATACCGTGGCTGGGGTTTTTAAGACTGAACAGTCTGAGAATAAGACAAAGAGTGACAGTGAAGAGAGGAGAGAGAGAGGGGGGGGGGGTGAGAAAGAGGGCAAATGAAAGAGAATATCTCAAGATGAAGAAGAAGAGAAAATCAACACCGACTCTGTGAGAGTGAATGTGCCCACAGCTTGTGCCGAGGCCAGTGGGCAAGGCTCCCGTACAGTGGCGGCGTGTGGCTGTGTGCTATAATTACCTGTTATCACCGAGTCCGTAAATCACTTCTCTTAGCGAGCCTTACGTGTGCACGCGCACACTCACTAACTAAACACCGAATACTGCTGCTCGTGATTACAGCACGGGGAGCGCGTGAGGCGGACAGCGTTGATCACTGCAGTTCAAGGACATGTTTTGAATGAACATGTGAAGAGGTTTCATTTTAAATGGCATTTTAGTGTTACTGGGACTCTACTGTAACTGAATTGTGGAGTCCTCGCGTGCGTGCATCTTTGAGAATAGCAGGTATCTCACCAAACTTCATGCCTTCTGCTTTGTTCTCTTGTGATGGTTTAAGCCTCTTGTGGTGACGCAGAGTAAAGAGTCGCGCTGATTAACATGTACAACGTTAAACCCCTTCGCTATTCGGATACCTCTAGATGGACCCAAATGAACTTCAACATCCTAAAATCGAATTACATATTCTGGATTATGCTGTTTGGGAATGACAGGAATCATAGAAACAAGTGGATACGACAGATAGAAAACCAAAAAGAGATGCGAGTGGAATGAATTCATCCATCTCTCCATCAGCTTCAACGTGCACAGCGCATTTATTCCGTCATACCGTTTGTAGCTTTGCGCCAAACCCGCTGTTCTTTGAGACAGACTAAGGTTTGTCCAGATTAAATCAACTACTGAAGTGCAATCGGGATGCAAATAAGGGCGGTGGAAAAGAGCCTATAAAATGATAAACACAGGTTGAAATATTGTTTTCGGTTGCATCCCATCATAAACTTCATTAAAATTTCGAAGCGTTCGCTTAACGGATTGAAACTCAAGTCTCGAGTCTCACTCTTTGCAAACTACAAAGAACTCAAAGTTATGTAGAGTTGGTTTGGCTTACTCGGTCCATTAGACAGAAACGCCGCTCCGCTGCCCCGAGAGAAGTTGCATCATATTACAGGCGTGCGTGGGTGGTGTGTGTCCATCTCAAATCCACATCCCATCATATATATATATAGAAGCTCCCACAGCCCTTCTGATGTGAGCCTGGTCCGCGTGGCTCAGTCTTAGTCCACAACCCGTAGGTGATCCAGCGCACAGTGTCGCGCTAGTGCGTCGCTTTCATTTCGAAGTGGCTTGAAAAGTGACTCGGTCGGTTAAACGCGGTACACGACGCCTTCACCAGAAGACGCAGGGAACAAACAAACAAACAAAAAAACTCCGCAATGAAACAAAATAAAAATAGACTGAACATACACCGACGCCTCTGCGACCCGCCCCCCCACAACCCAAAAAGCGCACTGTCCCGTTTGGTTCTGCAGGACGCGGGACACGGGACGGGGACGTGTCCTCTGAGCGCGCGCTGTTCTTCCGTCTGCATGGGTTGCGCGCGCAATCCGGTTGAGGCGGTGGGTGCTTTGAGCTCTTCTGCGACTTATAAAAGCAGGAAGTTTTTTTTCTCGGGGATCTCATTCTATTATGAGAAATGTAGCAGCGCTATAACGGTATGACACGTTCTGTTACTCCCTCGGTCTTTCCTCCCTTTCAAGAGTTATATACTATCAGACTCTGGAGCACCCTCATCAAACCCAAACGTCCTGAAGCATCTGTCCTGGTTACGCACACGTAAACCAGTCTGTAGTGAAACTGGAACATTCTGTGTGAATGATGTGAACGTCATTATGGTCAGATATTAGACTGCAATCACGAACACAGTAGCTTAATCTTTCTTGAATGATTCGGGGTTACACAAACCCAAACACGTCCCATGCGGCTGCGTTATTTACGGATTTAGACTCAAACACAATGAGAAAGTTTACCGAGGTGCCATGTTACTGCCCGGATTCATTACCACTCTCTGGATGGGTTTAAAACACCGGGCGCCTCCGTTTCTCGGTGCTAGTCACAGATCGCCCTGTCCGTTTCCGTAATGAGAAGATAACAACATGGAACAGAAATCTAAATGGAAAAGGCGCGCGCGTGCTTAAGTGCGTCTTTCTCTCTACACCGCTGTGTGTGTGTTCCTGCACGGCAACATTTCTGGGAACCATATGCATTTATACATAAGTGCCGATTCAGCAATCTGAACTCTTTTATATTATCTTCAAGAATTCAAATGCATAAAAATGAATGAAAAAGAAGAAAGAGTTCAGTTTGACTACACGTTTGAACACATGTCCCGATGCAGTGTACGGTGGACAGGCAGTGACGAGAGTCCATGTGTAGAAATTAATCTGGAAATTATCTAGGCATTAAAGTAGTTTAAGCATTCAAAGAACATGGAAGCTCAGGTTACATTCTAGAACCTCAGGTTACATTCTAGAACCTCAGGTCACATTCTAGAACTGTATCAGACTGTTTTTGGTGATGTGTTTCCTCTAGCATCACTGTAAAAACACACAATGGCAACCACACACACTCATGCACTCATCCGTCTACATTACCCTTCAACCACACACACTCATGCACTCATCCGTCTACATTACCCTTCAACCACACACACTCATGCACTCATCCGTCTACATTACCCTTCAACCACACACACTCATGCACTCATCCGTCTACATTACCCTTCAACCACAGCCAGGGATTCTGCAGAGTTTCTGTACAGACCTTTTTTCCTAGTAATTGAGCAACACCAACACCCCCCCCCCACCCCCCACATGCACGCACACACACACACACACACACACACACACACACACACACACACACACACACACACACACACACACACACACACACACACACACACACACACACACACACACACACACACACACACACACACACACACACACACAAACACACACACACACACACACACACACACACACACACACACACACACACACACAGTCCAAGGAGAGCTCTGCTAGTGGTGCTTGTATTCTCCTTACCCATTCTAATGAACCATCTCAATTCCCATGTGTCCTGGAACTAAGAAATTGAAGGCGTGTTTTTTTAACGAGGTCCTCCTTTATGCTCGTTTAGATGGGATTTATAAACACAGAACTCATTAAAGTTGCAATATGACAATAATTTGACAGTACATCCTTAAAAGGTAACAATTTATATGTAATTTGCCATTCAGGAATATGGAAGTAATCGTTAGCCTTTCTGCTGTTATATGAGCATTCGTTAAAGGAAGAGTTGTATAAATATAACACCAAAGCAGTTTCTTCCAGTAGAGTAGAAAAATCTGCAAAGCACTTCATGTGTTGAAGAATATATGGTCTTATGAACATATATGCAGCACTAACAGCATTTCGAAAATGTCAGCTTGTCCCTGAGATTTACACTAAAAGCTGTTAGAGCAGATCTCCCATCCACACACAGGTACGCAGAAGAGCGTAATCAGGACCAGGAGGGGCGGCAGACCGAGCCCACTCTAGGCAGGCGTCTTTGATGAAAAAAACATTGGCTATGTCATCGTTATCTGCTCCAGAGCAGGGCAGGTTGTCCCCTGCCATCTGGACTGAGGTAGCAGAACTGTAACTGGTGCAGAGATTATTGGTTCATGTCCCATCAGATTTTCATCGTAAAAATGATAGGACGCATCATTCACATATGACTGCAAAGTCACGGCTCTTGGCAATGAGGCACGTGGACATGCAGAGTCCTGCAGAACCGCTCCACAGGTAGAATAGAATCACTCCACAGGTAGAATAGGGTCACTCCACAGGTAGAATAGAGTCACTCCACAGGTAGAATAGGGTCACTCCACAGGTAGAATAGAGTCACTCCACAGGTAGAATAGGGTCACTCCATAGGTAGAATAGAGTCACTCCACAGGTAGGATAGGGTCACTCCACAAGTAGAAGTCACTCCACAAGTAGAATAGGGTCACTCCACAGTTAGAATAGGGTCACTCCACAGGTAGAATAGAGTCACTCCACAGGTAGAATAGGGTCACTCCACAGGTAGAATAGAGTCACTCCACAGGTAGAATAGGGTCACTCCACAGGTAGAATAGGGTCACTCCACAGGTAGAATAGGGTCACTCCACAGTTAGAATAGGGTCACTCCACAGGTAGAATAGAGTCACTCCGCAGGTAGAATAGAGTCACTCCATGGTTACAGTGGAGTCACTCCATGGTTATAATAGTCACTCCACAGCTTGTTAAATTTGACAGGGATTCAGTTTAATACTTTCTTCTCTCTTTTTCCAGATACCAGTGGTACCTATACTGCATTTCTTTGCTCCGTACTTGTGACATGTGCAATGACAATAAAGTTGAATTTTATTCTATTCTATTCTAATTGAGTAAAACCAAAGACTTCCCTCAACACAAGTACACACACACACACACACACACACACACACACACACACACACACACACACACACACACATGCGCGCGCACACATGTACGCACACACGCACCTGCACGCACGCACACACACACACACACACACACACACACTTCCAAAGAAGATTCTAGGGAGCAACTGCAGTGTACTGTAGTAAAATATCTAATGTTAGTCACCTTGTTTATTGTAGTGGAGTAAACAAGGTATGTGTGTGTGTGTGTGTGTGTGTGTGTGTGAGAGAGAGAGAGAGATAGAGAGAGAGTGCAGGTACATGCACGGCATACATACAGTCATGGTCTGCATGTCCTGTGTAATCTGGAACTTTAGAGGCAAATCCAACATGATTCAATAGTGCCTTCGTGTTTAAAGTAGTTTCACATCACTGCTAATGTCCAGTGGGGACTCCTGAGCTCTGCTGTGTTGCTTCATCTGTGATCTGAAAGGAACAACAGTCTGTCACTTCTCTTCCAGTTGCTAGAACTCTAGTTGCGTTTAGGTTTTACTCTACAATGTTTTCCTAGAATAATTTCTGGAATAATGTTTTGGCCTTTTGAGCCTTTTTGAATTGCACAAGACATTTAGTCTTAATTACACAAATGTCAGTGAAGATTATGTTATGGTGTTTTGAAGAGAATGGGCCTTGAGTGATGATTCACAGTGTGTGCACCTCCAGCACTGCCTCTGTTCATCAGTGTGTGTGTGTGTGTGTGTGTGTCACCGCCTCTGTTCATCAGTGTGTGTGTGTGTGTGTATCACCGCCTCTGTTCATCAGTGTGTGTGTGTGTGTGTTTGTGTGTGTGTGTATCACCGCCTCTGTTTATTAGTGTGCGTGTGTGTGTGTGTGTGTCACTGCCTCTGTTCATCAGTGTGTGTGTGTGTGTCACTTCCTCTGTTCATCAGTGTGTGTGTGTGTATCACTGCCTCTGTTCATCAGTGTGTGTATCACTGTCTCTGTTCTTCAGTGTGTGTGTGTGTGTGTGTGTGTGTGTGTGTGTGTGTTGTGTGTGTGTGTGTGTTTGTATGTTTGTGTGCCCATCAGGATCAGAACCACCTTATCCAGAACCACCTTATCCCTTATCCAGTCAACTGGCTGTGTGTTTCTGTAACAGTGAAAGTGACGAGGCATTACACAAGTATTGTGTATTGGAGTGTGATTTATATGGAGCTTTGCCCTTATGAAAGTAACCATGACCACGGTATACAGGACACACAGGGTCCTTCAAGTCACACTGGTTTATCTGTGATTGAATCAAAACCTTGTGTGAACAAAACAAGCACCAAAAGACCAAGCAAGACCCAACAATAAAGACACTGGTAACTCAGTCTAAACATGAGGATGAAACACATGCCAACACAGGCTAAACATGAGGATGAAACACACAGGCTAACCCAGGCTAAACATGAGGATTAAACACACAGGCTAACCCAGGCTAAACATGAGGATTAAACACACAGGCTAACCCAGGCTAAACATGAGGATTAAACACACAGGCTAACCCAGGCTAAACACGAGGATGAAACACACAGGCTAACCCAGGCTAAACATGAGGATGAAACACACAGGCTAACCCAGGCTAAACATGAGGATTAAACACACAGGCTAACCCAGGCTAAACATGAGGATGAAACACATGCCAACACAGGCTAAACATGAGGATTAAACACACAGGCTAACCCAGGCTAAACACAAAGATAAAACACACAAGCTAAAACAGGCTAAACATGAGGATAAAACACAAGCTAACACAGGCTAAACATGAGGATTAAACACACAAGCTAACCCAGGCTAAACACGAGAATGAAAATGAATACATACAAGGCTTTGTCAAGTGTTTGAAATATCTACACATAGTCAGAGGTGGGCATTCCAGGTTCAGAAAGTAAAAGTCCTCACTAAGATTTTGCTCAGGCTTCCTGGATTGTGTTAATTCCACTAATTTTACCAGGATTGCCCTAATTAGAAAATCTAGCAAGCCTGAGCAAAATCCTGGTGAGGAATGCCCGCCTCTGCACATAGTATTCAGCCACTTCAAGAAACTGTGAGTAAATGTTGTACAGTCATTGCTTATGAAGACCCAGTTTCTGCAAGCACCAGGTTGACCCTGATCAACCGCTCGGAGTTCCTCTCTCGAGCAAATGGACAGGTGCAGAAATTCAGGTGAACAAATGAGCTTCCCACTGGGGATCTTTTTATAGTTTTGATGTGGTTGTATGTTTTTTTATATACTCGGTACTCAGTTTTAAGTGGTTCACAGTTCTGTCTTGATGGCTGAAAATGGCCCAGCCTGTCACACTTCTGCTAGACTGGGTCTAGACTGGGTCTAGACTGGGTCCTCCATCCAGCTAGCTTAGTTGGCTCTGTACTGCCGCCCTGAAGGGACTCACAGAATGGCTGAGCTGGGACCCACAGGCTGATGGCTCTGTTTAAACACTGAAGGGGGCATTCACCTCCACCCTCATTCTGAAACATTCCCTCCCATCTGAGACTTTTGAAGTGGAGGGGTGTGCTTGGAGTAAGGGCTGTTCTCTCAATGGTTTGGATATCCCATGAAGCTTTAGCTGCTGGAGTTTTTGTCCAATACGGTAACTCCCACAGAGTGGAACTATGGTACTGAAATCTGGCATGTCCTCACCAACAAAAAGAGACTTACAAACTTGATGACATATATTGGAAAATGATATTTTAAAGGGTTTTAAAGGTGATTGTATTATTGGTCTGCCCCATTTCGACATAAACTGTTAAGGAAACAGCAAACACCTTAGATCGTGATATCTTTGTATCAAGAGCAAGGAGACAAAATACTTTAATAGCGACAAAAGCACAAAGTACAGGAAGAGCGATAAATGCAGCATGAAGAGTCACAGGTGTACAACATGCAGGAAGACTGGGTGACAATGCACATGCAAAACAGCAACAGAAGAGCTTAATGAAGTCCAAACCCATGAGAAAAGTGGACTAACCTGAACAAAAGACGTCAATATAATGACCGACAGTCATAGAAACTAAACAGGCTTCTAAGAGGCATAATGCAACAGTTTAAGGAGCCTTGGGTGGTGTGTGTTGTGCACTATTACCTGGGGAGAATCCAAAACAAAAACCATGTTCAATAAAGGACAAAAAACACACACAAAAGCCACGTGCAGTTCACAAAGAGTGGGACCGACAACAGGCTTTAAACAGGTGAGCAGGTGATCAGGTGAACAGGTAAACAGGTGAACAGGTGAGCAGGTAAACAGGTGAGCAGGTGAACAGGTAAACAGGTGAACAGGTGAGCAGGTGAACAGGTGAGCAGGTGAACAGGTGAATAGGTGAGCAGGTGAACAGGTGAACAGGTGAGCACATGAACAGGAGCACACAGAGCATCTGGCGGGAAGAATCAAGAGACCTGGAACAATAATATGGATGGAGGGCTTGGTTAGTGGTGTCGGCTTCTGGGATTGATGACACAACGAGCTCTGGATTCAACCTTGAACTAATGCACATAACTCAGGACACTGTTGTCATTAATGCTTCAATTTGCGAAGCGATATGTTCTTAAAGTGAAATTCCCGTACCGTCCATAAACCTCTTACTGTCACGTGTGTCCTTAGTCTAACTGACTGAATGTGACACATTTCTAAGTTACTGTGTGATAGGTGGAATGACTATGGAGACACCAAAGGTGGCTCTCAAAATCTGGCCAGTTCCTGCAGTAACCAGGGGAATGTCCTGGCTGACAGACACTTCTCCGTCCTGCTGCAGGAAGCGGAACATCCAAAATGCAGGACCATTTTGAAAAATGAACAATGAACATTACAGCAACGGGGGAGCCTTTTCTGACACCCCCCAGCTGCACAGTGTCTCAATCATATCTGGGATGCAGACTCGTTCCCAGGCGTCTGGCTGGGGATGAAAACCTGTTTCGATGTTTTTCTCGTTTGTGTAACTGGAAGAGGAGACTGGGGTTTCGTGGACACACAGTCATGCTAATTCTGTTGTCTCTGTGGTGAAGTTGGATAGACGGGCTCTTGGAGTTCCCTCACTACCTTCTGTTCCTCTGTTTCCTTCTGGGTTTTAATTTTTTATTTTTTTGGTAAGCAGTCAAACATAAATAGTCCCATTGGGACCTTTACACTCTGCTTATTTAGTTTTCTTAGACTTTCACATTTTACACTGTGTGAAATAATCGCTAACACATTCAAAAAGTTTTTAAAACATCTGATATTGTCTATGGGATTGTCGCCGTTTTTCCTCTTCTGTATTGTCTAATTGCCTCTATGTTTTAATCTGCTTATGTAAATTACATCCACCTAAAGATGCACTGTAGGAAGACTGGAGTCTCCCCTCTTCTCCTGCAGTTTTTCTAACCACAAACACCTTCAGATCACTCATTAGGGGCTTGAGCCAGGATCTTTGTAAAGCTGATACTGTGAAAAGTCCTTAGGAATTAAACAGTGTTCAGCAGTTTGTGTGTGCAGCAGGACACTCTGTCCAGTTTGTGTGTGCAGCGGGGTATGTGGAATACGTAACATAAATCCCTGATTTAAAGATCAAACCATTTCTTGAGACATTATGATTGCAGGGAAAATCTGGATAAAATACCAGTAAATATTTACTTATTGAATTATACATCTCTTGTCATGTTTCTAGGTGAAAACACACAAGAGGAAAACACAATAACTAAATTAATAATTATAAAAATAATACTAATTTTTATTTCCACAGTGGATTTCACAAACCCAAGGATGACAGGAAACTTTCACTAAGTTTCTAGGCTGTTTATTTTCTGGATTTAACATCTTGAAAAAAGAAATCAGTGTGTAGTTACACCCACAGTCAGTGTGTAGTTACACTCACAGTCAGTGTGTAGTTACATCCGCAGTCAGTGTGTAGTTACACCCACAGTCAGTATGTAGTTACACCCACAGTCAGTGTGTAGTTACACCCGCAGTCAGTGTGTAGTTACACCCACAGTCAGTGTGTAGTTACACCCACAGTCAGTGTGTAGTTACACCCGCAGTCAGTGTGTAGTTACACCCACAGTCAGTGTGTAGTTACACCCACAGTACTCTGCCAGCTTTCCAACATTTCTAGAATATGTCTCCACTTGGAGTCTTGCCTCTATTAAATGTCTCAAATTCTCTAACATTTCTATAAAATGTCTCGAGTTTGTCTTTCTATTTTTGCCTTAGTGTTTTCCCCTATTCTTTTCCTTGCAGAATGCTTTTAGTTCAGAAATATTCCTGGGTTATTTTACATGCAGAGAGCTGTACTGGCAGATTTTAAATAATATGAGACACTGTCTTGTTAAACAGAACTGAAGTTGTATGTGTAATATAGAGCAGATATAGCATTCAAAAGCAGGTTATATAATATAATATATTTCATAAAAACGTCAGCAGGCAAATCCAAAGACATAATGCAAATTTAATGCAGATAAAATCCCAATAAAGGCTAAACAAGTAGACAAAACAGGAAGAATAGGGTCATAAAACAGGACAGGGGACTGTGTCCAAGGTTTGGTTTATATACCAGAAGACCCCGTGTTACTGGAAGGTGCCCACATTTCCTTAGTTTCAATCATTTAGTGTATGTTCCTGTATGTGTGATGATCCAAAGACGTGTGATGAACAGAGACAGCAGGTGCAGACACGTGTGATACACAGAGACAGCAGGTGCAGACACGTTTGATACACAGAGACGGCAGGTGCAGACACGTGTGATACACAGAGACAGCAGGTGCAGACACGTGTGATACACAGAGACAGCAGGTGCGGACACGTGTGATACACAGAGACAGCAGGTGCAGACACGTGTGATACACAGAGACAGCAGGTGCAGACACGTGTGATACACAGAGATGGCAGGTGCAGACACGTGTGATGAACAGAGATGGCAGGTGCAGACACATGATGAACAGGGACTGCAGGTGCAGGCACGTGTGATGACCAGAAATGGCAGGTGCAGATACGTGTGATGAACAGAGATGGCAGGTGCAGACACGTGTGATACACAGAGACAGCAGGTGCAGACACGTGTGATGAACAGAGATGGCATTTGCAGACACGTGATGAATAGAGACTGCAAGTGCAGACACGTGTGATACACAGAGACAGCAGGTGCAGACACGTGTGATGAACAGAGATCGCAGGTGCAGACACGTGATGAATAGAGACTGCAAGTGCAAACACGTGTGATACACAGAGATGGCAGGTGCAGACACGTGTGATGAACAGAGATGGCAGGTGCAGACAGATGATGAACAGGGACTGCAGGTGCAGACACGTGTGATGAACAGAGATGGCAGGTGCAGACACGTGTGATGAACAGAGATGGCAGGTGCAGACACATGATGAACAGGGACTGCAGGTGCAGACACGTGTGATACCCAGAGATGGCAGGTGCAGACACGTGTGATACCCAGAGATGGCAGGTGCGGGCACATATGATGAATACAAATAGGTGCAGAGATTTGTGAACAAAGACAGCAGGTGCTCACCATCTTAGTATAACTGGCCACGCCCCTTCCACCCGGTGCCAGTTTACCTGCCTATTTAAAACCTGGGCTGTGTAGGACTAATTGCAAAGTCTTGTATTTGTCTTTAAGTGCTACACTATTTATTGTGATTTATAGTTTTCCTTCTGTTCCTTTTAGAATCACCTCTGATTTGTTGTACACTGTTTGCATGTCTGGCTGATGATTCCGAGATTGCTTGTTCCTTTGTTAAACTACACCTGTTTGTGATTGTACCCAGTCTGCCAATTGTGTGTGTGTGTGTGTGTGTGTGTGTGTGTGTGTGTGTGTGTGTGTGTGTGTGTGTGTGTGTGTGTGTGTGTGAGCAGAACAGAAGATTTTTGTCTCTGCAGCTTCTACCATTCTAAACTCTTTCATGTTGCCCATCCCATAAATCCGTCTCTCTGCTTTACTAGCACCTGGAATCAGTGAAATTAACATCACTAGTTCTAGTCCGTCTTCCCCTTTAACACACACACACACACACACACACACACACACACACACACACACACACACACACACACACACACACACACACACACACACACACAACCCGATGTGTAAAGAAAGGGTTTCTGGCTGTGAGACAATTTGCATTACCTACTGAAGACCTTATTTTCTCAAATGTCATCTGAGGTTAATACAGTGAATGCAGGCATGGTAGGGAGTGGGACCATGCTTCTGGAGATACTACCTGGGTTCTTGTCCAGCGAGCATACATTACCAATCAGAACCAGTCCAACAGAACCAGTCCAACAGAACCAGTCCATCAGAACCAGTCCATGAGAATCAGTGCAACAGGACCAGTCCATCAGAACCAGTCCATCAGGAACAGTCCAACAGCACCGGTCCAACAGAACCAGTCCATCAGAACCAGTCCATCAGAACCAGTCCATCAGGACCAGTCCAACAGCACCGGTCCAACAGAACCAGCCCATCAGAGAGCGCTAAGACTGCTTTCAGTGGACTGTAGAACTGGCTGTGCTGCAGGATAGATCACTAGACAGATGTGCTGATGGACAGATGTGCTGATGGACAGAGGATGGACTGATGGACAGATGTGTTGATGGACAGAGGATGATGCATTGATGCACAGATCAGTTAAGAAGGAACCCTTCATTGAAAAAAATAAAATAAATATAAAGCACCTTTGGACCTTTATTTTGCCAATTAAAGTATATGAGGTCTGAAACCACTTCTACTGTATCAGATATTTCGAACCCTTTCTAGACTGGTGCATTAGAAACAACAGTTTTATTAGAAACAACTGCTTTACGGCAAAATATAGTTTGAATCCCCCCCAGCTCATACAGATACCATGTCCTTTACTGGTCAAAGCTTTTCAAAGTGCTTCATTTTCACTCCGAGATTAGTTTCAATCAGCTACAAAGGAATCAGATTGAAATTTCATTCTCATTGATTGTAACAGTCAAAGTCATCGCAAGAATCTCTTACCTCATTAAATTTCTTAATTCTTCCTTGTCTCTGTCTAATAAACTTGGAGATATATTAACTAGTCCTTTCAGATTATGCTTCCCCTGTGAGTCAGCGTATCTGAAGATGTTCAAGTCGATTTCCAGCACTATTTATTGATGGTTTCAACAGCTCGTGTGCATGTCAACGTTTTCCTCATTTCTCCTCTCCCTGTCCCACTAACTTCGTAGGTCTGACCCTGAAGGCAATGCTGCATTAAAACACACATTCCTGCTGTCTGCACAATGAATATTCCACTGTTGCCTCATACTGGGTGTGTGTGCAGAATTTTCATGATGCATTTTTGGGGTCGCAAAAGTTTATGTAAAAAAATTATGTAAATATGAAAAAGTGATGATATGAAGTGAAGTTTAAATGTAAACAGGAGAGCTGCATGACTTTGGGACAGAAGTTCAACAGAGACAGATCAACAGAGACAGATCAACAGAGACAGATCAACAGAGACAGATCAACAGGGACAGATCAACAGAGACAGATCAACAGGAAAAGATCAACAGAGACAGATCAACAGAGACAAATCAACAGAGACAGATCATCAGAGACAGATCAACAGAGACAGATCAACAGGGACAGATCATCAGAGACAGATCAACAGGGACAGATCAACAGAGACAGATCAACAGGAAAAGATCAACAGAGACAGATCAACAGAGACAAATCAACAGAGACAGATCAACAGAGACAGATCAACAGAGACAGATCAACAGGGACAGATCAACAGAGACAGATCAACAGGAAAAGATCAACAGAGACAGATCAACAGAGACAAATCAACAGAGACAGATCATCAGAGACAGATCAACAGAGACAGATCAACAGGGACAGATCAACAGGGACAGATCAACAGAGACAGATCAACAGGAAAAGATCAACAGAGACAGATCAACAGAGACAAATCAACAGAGACAGATCAACAGGAACAGATCAACAGAGACAGATCAACAGAGACAAATCAACAGAGACAGATCAACAGGAACAGATCAACAGAGACAGATCAACAGGAAAAGATCAACTAAGACAGATCATGAGAGACAGATCATCAGAGACAGATCAACAGGGACAAATCAACAGGGACACATCAACAGAGACAGATCAACAGGGACAGATCAACAGGGACAGATCAACAGGGACAGATCAACAGAGACAGATCATCAGAGACAGATCAACAGGGACAGATCAACAGGAAAAGATCAACAGGGACAGATCAACAGAGACAGATCAACAGAGACAGATCAACAGGAACAGATCAACAGGGACAGATCAACAGGAAAAGATCAACAGGGACAGATCAACAGGGACAGATCAACAGGGACAGATCAACAGGGACAGATCAACAGGAAAAGATCAACAGAGACAGATCAACAGAGACAAATCAACAGGGACAGATCAACAGAGACAGATCAACAGGGACAGATCAACAGAGACAGATCAACAGGGACAGATCAACAGGGACAGATCAACAGGGACAGATCAACAGAGACAGATCAACAGGAAAAGATCAACAGAGACAGATCAACAGAGACAAATCAACAGAGACAGATCATCAGAGACAGATCAACAGAGACAGATCAACAGGGACAGATCATCAGAGACAGATCAACAGGGACAGATCAACAGGGACAGATCAACAGAGACAGATCAACAGAGACAGATCAACAGGGACAGATCAACAGGAAAAGATCAACAGAGACAGATCAACAGAGACAAATCAACAGAGACAGATCATCAGAGACAGATCAACAGAGACAGATCAACAGGGACAGATCAACAGGGACAGATCATCAGAGACAGATCAACAGAGACAGATCAACAGGGACAGATCAACAGGGACAGATCAACAGAGACAAATCAACAGAGACAGATCAACAGGGACAAATCAACAGGCTAAATGGCCCTGCACATAACAGTTCAACCAATCTGTGTTGTGTTCATGTTTACAGGGAATACTCGGGCAACAGGAGCAGTTGTAATGAATGGATGATGAAGTACTTGGGAAGTGTAGTGTCAAACGCAGACAAGCCGTACAGCAGGAACACAGACGAGACTCCAGGACACAGACAAGACTCCAGGACACAGACGAGACTCCAGGACACAGACGAGACTCCGGGACATAAATGAGACTCCAGGAACACAGACAAGACTCCAGGACACAGATGAGACTCTGGGACACAAATGAGACTCCAGGACACAAATGAGACTCCAGAACACAGACGAGACTCCAGGACACAGATGAGACTCCAGGACACAGACAAGACTCTGGGACACAAATGAGACTCCAGGACACAGACGAGACTCCAGAACACAGACGAGACTCCACCTTGGAGCCACAGTGCTGACGGAGGTCTGGAGTCTAATTACATGTGGCAGACAGCAGGTGTCAGTATCCTGGAGAGCAGGAACAAAGCCGTGGCCTCTGCTGTTCCCACGCTCCCGTAGACGTCAGAGAGAGTGCAGCGTGTTCACATCCCTTGGAAGAGTGGACTGTGTAGGTGTGAAAGGTCCTACTTCACCCCACAGGGAGGGCAGGTGGGCCAGGGAGAGCGTCACACAACCTGTGCTCACCACTGGGAAACCTGGGCCCCAACCATCCTGTGTTCAGCCAGGGTGGCGTAAGGCTTTAAATGGCACTGATGCCTACACATGCTCAGGTCAAAGAATAACATGCTGAACCTTCGTGTGTGTGTGTGTGTGTGTGTGTGTGTGTGTGTGTGTGTGTGTGTGTGTGTGTGTGTGTGTGTGTGTGTGTGTGTGTGTGTGTGTGTGGTTGTGTGGGTGTGATGCAGCTCTGAAAGACCATGAAAGAGAGAAACAGAAACAGGCAGATGAAGAGACACACACATATTCTGAAGCAAAATACAAATGCAAAAGCAAAATTTCCACAATTCAGTTATTGGATTTTGCACAGAACACAGTGTTGAGGACAAACAGCTAGCGCGCTACTGGGGACGTGGGTGTTATGTAAGGCTGTGTCCCCTTTGCCATGCATAATGTCCCTACTTAATCCTGTCCACCTCTGATTCAGTCTGTCCACCTGTCTTATAGTGTTTATGCAATATCTTCTCTGTCTCTCTCAGCCTGTGTGTCTCTTCCTTCTCTCTCTCTCTCTCTCTCTCTCTCTCTCTCTCTCTCTCTCTCTCCCCCCCTCTCTCTCTCTATCTATCTATCTCTCGCTGCTGTGTGCAGTGGAGGTTGATATGATCAGCACACCCTGGTACTATCCTGTCTCTCTTGGCACGTTGTGTGATGGGTATGATTATAGGAGTTTTCACATGTACATTTTGGTCACCAGTGCTAAATACTCCCCCTCTCTCTCTTTCCTCCTCCACCTCTCTCCCCTCTCTCTCCCCTCTCTCTCCTCCCCCACCTGTCTCTCCACCTCTCTCTCTTTCTTTCTGCGTCTCCCTGCCTCTCTCTCTCTCTGTATCTCTTTTACTTAGCCTCTCTTGTACACATGCATAGATGTGTCTCCATGTTTCATCACCAGAACAACGAATCACTTTGCTTGCTCAAAGCACTTGTATTTCAAACGGTCATATCTCAAATAGAGGCAGACGGTGAAATGGGAGTGGAGCTGTGAACTGTGAACTGCCCCACACTCTGAGGGGGTTGAGGTGCTGGCACTGAAGATGGTAGATGTTTGATGGGATTGTTGTCCTCTGAGACTCCCGTAGCCTCAGAACTGTCTGGTGCAAGATTTGAAAAGCTGCCGTCTTGTGAGGAATAAAATCACAACTTCTCTCCTTTTATCTTGCCATAATGATTCATAATCAATGTGGTGCGGTAGTGCATCTGTAGAACGCTGTATATAAACATTGATCTTTTGCTGAGAGCACCATATCAAGACCAAGTTCAGAATGACTTTTATTATCCGAAAGGTGACACAATGATTACCTTTTCAGAAACAGATGGCTCCAACGAGGGCCTAAGGTCTATTAGCTTTATAGTGCACTAGGTCTTTAGTGCACTAGGCCTTCAGTCTACTAGATCTTCAGACTATTTTAGAAGATAGCAAAAGGCGCCGATGTATGGTCAGATAATGGGAGCTCATTCCGCCGTCTGGGTGCTGGTAGATTTTTATTGCATGATGGTTCGAGCCGTGCGGTTCCTGAGAAATGGTGCAAGAAGAAACAAGTGCCTGCAGGTAGGAGAGGGCGGGGCTAGTGCCAGCTCTGTAAGGAGAGGGCGGGGCTAGTGCCGGCTCTGTAAGGAGAGGGCGGGGCTAGTGCCAGCTCTGTAGGGAGAGGGCGGGGTTAGTGCCAGCTCTGTAAGGAGAGGGCGGGTTAGTGCCAGCTCTGTAGGGAGAGGGCGGAATTAGTGCGGGCTCTGTAGGGAGAGGGCGGGGCTAGTGTCAGCTCTGTAGAGAGAGGGCGGGGCTAGTGCCAGCTCTGTAGGGACAGGGCGGGGCTAGTGCCAGCTCTGTAGGGAGAGTGCAGGGTTAGTGCCAGCTTTATAGGGAGAGGGCGGGGCTAGTGCCGGTTCTGAGAGAAGGCGGGGCTAGTGCCAGCTCTGTAGGGAGAGGGCGGGGCTAGTGCCAGCTCTGTAGGGAGCTAAGTAGGCCCACCCCTGTAAATTATGCCCCACCCCTATTAAATATTCCCCTCCCCTCTTAGATAAGGTCCACCCCTATTAAATATGCCCCACCCCTCTTAAGTAAGGCCCATCCCTGTAAATTATGCCCAAACCCTTATTAACTATGCTCCACCCCTCTTAAGTAAGGTCCACCCCTGTAAAGCAGCATCAAACCCCGGCATGGTTCTTGTGGCTTTAATGGTCTTCCAGTGCCTCACTAATGAACATGTCAAAATATCAAAACAAACTACAGTCTACACAATCTATGCAGATTCATATACAACAGTAAATTACATATAATTAATGCATGAACATAGTGATCTCTGTAGAATAGGTTAAGTTGACTATGTATTACAATCAAAACACATTTGGTGGACTTTAAGAATTGGTGGTCTTTTATATGTTAACAGTATAATATTAACTTATTAATTATGAATATAATTCAATATACATGAATCTTTTATTTGACATTATTATCACACATAGTTCATGACTAGTTTATGAAGGTGTTATTAAGGGCTGCTGTAGCAGAGCGATGTTTGAATATGTGTCCCCTGCGTGTCCAGGCTGTGGTGTAGAGAAATGCACCCCTGCCTGGTCCTGGTCCTGCTCCTGGTCCTGGTCCTGGTCCTGGTCCTGGTCCTGGTCCTGCTCCTGGTCCTGGTCCTGGTCCTGGTCCTGCTCCTGGTCCTGCTCCTGGTCCTGGTCCTGGTCCTGGTCCTGCTCAGCAGCAGTGTGACGTGGCCATTTTGGCTTTTGTAATTTCTAGTGAATTCCAGATTAATAGTAAGAGCTGCTGGCCCCCTCCCACACCAAGAACGTCCTGTCTCACTTTATATGATCTCCAACACCAAGAACGTCCTGTCTCACTTTATATGATCTCCAACACCAAGAACGTCCTGTCTCACTTTATATGATCTCCAACACCAAGGACGTCCTGTCTCACTTTATATGATCTCCAACACCAAGAACGTCCTGTCTCACTTTATATGATCTCCAATACCAAGAATGTCCTGTCTCACTTTATATGATCTCCAACACCAAGAACGTCCTGTCTCACTTTATATGATCTCCAACACCAAGGACGTCCTGTCTCACTTTATATGATCTCCAACACCAAGAACGTCCTGTCTCACTTTATATGATCTCCAACACCAAGAACGTCCTGTCTCACATTATATGATCTCCAACACCAAGAACGTCCTGTCTCACTTTATATGATCTCCAACACCAAGAACGTCCTGTCTTACTTTATATGATCTCCAACACCAAGGACTTCCTGTCCCACTTTACTTCCTGTCCCACTTTACTTTATGTCCCACTTTACTTCCTGTCCCCCTTTACTTCCTGTCCCCCTTTACTTCCTGTCCCACTTTACTTCCTGTCCCCCTTTACTTCCTGTCCCACTGCTCTTAGGCCTCATGTTGCCAGCTAACATTTTACCCAAACTGACACAAGTACATTTCTCTCCTCAGTCTCTGTATTGGCGTTCTAATTAAGCTACTGCTGGCTTTGCTAATAGTAAATAATTGTGATTCCCACAGTTTGTGTGTATAGTGTGTGTATGTGGTTTGTTTTTGTTTTTGTGTGGTATGTGTGTGTGTGTGTGTGTGTGTGTGTGTACTGATGTAAATGGTGAGTGAGGGCAGCTGGTGTGTGTGATGTGCATTTATTTATGGTGTATGAGTTTGTATGTTTATTGATGCTCTTCTGTGAACATCGGCAGCTGATGTGTGGTGTGTCCATGTGTGAATGTGAGCAGCTGGAGTGTGTGTGTGTGTGTGTGTGTGTGTGTGTGTGTGTGTGTGTGTGTATTGGTGCATGTGTGTCAAAGTGGGCCCTGCTGTTTGTAGTGTTTTCATGTGTGGTGTGTGTGAGTGTGGGTAGGTGTGACAGAAAAATCAATGTGTCAGTATGGGAGGTCTGTTAGTGCGAACTACAGTGAAACATTTAGAGAAGGACTTACTTGTATGTGGAAATGTCTGTGAAACACTGTATGTACAAATATGTATATGCAAGTGTAAGTTAACATATCCAGATGTATGTATGCAAAAGGGGAGTTTCAAAAACATATCACTCTCTTATGTGCATATGAAACAACAAGGCCTGCCTAGTGTGTGTGTGTGTGTGTGTGTGTGTGTGTGTGTGTGTGTGTGTGTGTGTGTTTCTGATGTTCAGCCAACAGAACTTCAGATACCCTGTACTCACAGCCTGTTTACACCTGTACTCACAACCCATATACACCTGTACTCACAGCCTGTTTACACCTGTACTCACAACCCAAAAAAACTGTACTCACAACCCATATAAACCTGTACTCACAGCCTGTTTACACCTGTACTCACAGCCTGTTTACACCTGTACTTACAACCCAAAAAAACTGTACTCACAACCCATATACACCTGAACTCACAGCCTGTTTAAACCTGTCCTCACAACCCATTTACACCTGTACTCACAACCCATATACACCTGAACTCACAGCCTGTTTAAACCTGTACTCACAACCCATTTACACCTGTACTCACAACACATATACACCTGTACTCACAGCCTGTTTACACCTGTACTCACAACCCATATACACCTGAACTCACAGCCTGTTTAAACCTGTACTCACAACCCATTTACACCTGTACTCACAACCCATATGCACCTGTACTCACAAACCCATATACACCTGTACTAATAGACTGTTTAAACCTGTACTCACAACCCATATACACCTGTACTTACAGCCTGTTTACACCTGTACTCACAACCCATATACACCTGTACTCACAATACATATACACCTGTACTTACTGCCTGTTTACACATGTACTCACAACCCATATACACCTGTACTCACACAACCCATATACGCCTGTACTCACAGCCTGTTTACACCTGTACTCACAACCCATATACACCTGTACTCACAACCCATATACACCTGTACTCACAGCCTGTTTACACCTGTACTCACAACCCATATACACCTGTACTCACAACACATATACACCTGTACTCACAGCCTGTTTACACCTGTACTCACAACCCATATACACCTGTACTCACAAACCCATATACACCTGTACTAATAGACTGTTTAAACCTGTACTCACAACCCATATACATACACCTGTACTCACAGCCTGTTTACACTTGTACTCAACCCATTTACACCTGTACTCACAACCCATATACACCTGTACTCACAACTTGTTCATACCTGCACTCACAGCCTGTTTATATCTGTAATCATTGCCCATGTCATCCCCAAACTACTCTGTTCTCTTCAGCATTTGAAGGTATTTCATATTCCTGTGGGTGTTTTGTTGATGCCTTGTTCACCATGTTGAGAATGCTAATTTCTTATTTATTGTTCTATCAGTGCTAGCACTTATTCTCCTGTGTTTCTCTTTATTGATTCATTACACGCATTGCACTGTTCAAATCTTTTTATTTTATACAAAATTTCAATGAATGGCTGTTGTGTTTGTCTAAGATGAATAAGATACAACATAAAACATAAGTGTAATAAAACAGTAAAGATCAAACTCAATAAACACTAACCGCACAGACAGCCGGCAGTGTTGGTCAGGAGGATTCTTCTACTCTAACTCATTTGTGCCTGCTAGGGAGACGATTAAATCACTCCTGTGCGTCACTCTGGAGAAGAGCGTCTGCTAAGTGCCAGAAATGTAAATGTACGTCTTACATACTTATGAAACTGTCAGTGTGGTTACTGCGGAATGCACCGTGGTTCTCTTATAGTAAATATCTGCCCACGGCACTGCTAAATCTGATCGGAAGGAATGAGAGCTCCACTGAGATTTGTTAATCTGGATAAACATGCCTTTCACTCGGTTAGAAGTATAAAGCAATATATGTTCTCAGTGGTGACAGAGGGTGTCCTTCCACACACTAAACCCTGGAGGACTGTGCACTCCGTGTAAGCTTCTATAGGAAGTCAGAAGCTCGTGCACGCATCGTGGACTCATAGTGTGCTCTCCTTCCTGAAACACGTTTAGCTTCTACCCATCATGTCATGATGTCAGTGAGGGTTTTTTGTCACTGAATGTTTAGAGTGTGAGTGCGAGACTCGCAGTTGCTAATGAAGTACTCCAATTGGATGAACACCAGCAGAAGCCCCAGGTGGGGTTAATTGATTGGTCTCTTAATTTCCACGCGGTTTTGTTTTACAGTAATTACGAGGAATTAATACTCTGTAGACTCAAAACAACACATCTGCTTTGGGATGACTTAGCATAATATACCATATACATATTCCTTATCAGTCTATGTGATGACTTAACTGACTATACTCACATCAGTCTACATGATGGTTTAGCTGACTATACTCACATCAGTCTATGTCAGCGGTCACTAACAGGCGGACCGCGGTCCGGATCAGGACCCAAACGCAGTCCTGTCTGGACCCAATCTCATTCCTGATTAACTCTGCAAATTTCTATTTCCGTGGTCCGCAACCAACGGACGGGATTTTGACGGGAGAATTAATTTTACAGGGCTATTGAAAAAACACTCTGTCACGAGTGTGACGTAGGAAACACACACACACACACACACACACACACACACACACACACACACACACACACACACACACACACACACATGTGCAGCCATACAACAGGAGCTTCCAGCTTTACTGAACATGCTTATGTGAGTGTTAAATCTTACCAGGTTTTGCCATGGTAAATGAGTTAGCTGTTTTCAGTTAACCATCCCCCCCCATGAAACATCCGTGCAGCACAACCAATGAGAACATGTGCAGGTATCGCTCTACTGATGTAAAACTGTGGCATGAGACTGAAGCACAGAAGGTTTATCATTGACCAGCATCAAAAGGAGCATCAGAAATGCTGAAAACAGAAAATGTGAAAAAAATGGATGTTCCACGATGTTAGTGATGTGGCCAGCGCCTCCCGCTGCAGTGACTGTGCGTGTAGGCTGGTGCCTGACCCCTCGGCTAGCTCCGGAGAGCTGCTGGAGCACGCGTGGGCCTCGAGAAGGTCTTCACGTACGTTCCTCTGGAGAGCAAGAACTGGTCCTTGCATAAAATGTTACATAAAACTAGTAACTGTTGCAACTTCAGTACAGCATAACACTGCATGATAACACTGCATGATATCACTGCATGATAACACTGCATGATAACACTGCATGATAACACTGCATGATAACACTGGATGATAACACTGAATGATAACACTGAATGATAACACTGCATGCCTCATCCACATGTATGACATGCATCATCATGTATGTAGCATCCACATGTTGTGTTTTTCCACCAAACCAGCTGGCTGTCTGGTACATCTGGCATTCTTCACCACGGGGGGTTAAAAGAGAAATAAAGTGACTGATGAGTTATACTGTTATAGGGAGGCAGGTGTGTATGTATGCATGTATTGTTATATGTGTGTATCAGTAACGGTGACGTCAGCACCTGAAACATCACGTTCTGTGGTGCGTGACTGTGTGGTGACGTGTGAAGTCTGCCCCTGTATTTCCACAGTAGCCTCTCTGCTTAGCGACAAGATGAAAAAACTAAGAAACACAAAAAAACAATTACACTTAAACAAATTAATGATTAGGAAATGTACACACACAAGAAGGCTGTAGATTCACTGGTGTAATTAGGGAAGAAATTGAGAGTTGGAATCAGCTAGCATGGTGCCAGTGTAAGTGTGAACAGAATTAGAAGCAGCTCAGTAATCTGTTGTGTAGTCAAAATAGTCTAGAAGGATTACGACTGCAAATCAGATATGGTTTCCACTTTTTATGCATGGATGTATAAATTCAAGATGTAAGCCTTCTAACTTTGAATAGATTAGATTAATTCTTGACTTGATTATGTGTGGTTCTGTTTGTTCCGTACCAGTGTAACTGTGAATGTGTCACTTCTTTACACAGATAAACACACACAGGTACTGCTTGCAAAAAAACTTCTGGTAGCTGAGCTTTCTCATCTGTTTCTCTGTCTAGCTCTGTCCCACTTCCATGTCAACGCTGTAACTGTCTCTCTGTCCCACAACCGTCACAGAAGCAAGACAGCAGAAACAAGTCCTGACGTCCCGCTGCGTAGAATGCGATTGTGCGAGCTGCCCACCTAAATGTCCACAGCAAGATGGTGTTGAATCCCTACGCAGGTACGAGACAGACCATCAGGCAGTGAAATGTAGCTCTGCCTGCTCTGAAGCTCAAGCCACTCTTAGATGAGCAGATTTGCATTTACAGCCTCTCAAACAGAGAAGAGAAGCAGAGAGTAGAGTGGACCTGCAGTACTTTGTATGCTAAGCAGTTCAAGACCCGATCAATCTATCTGCCAGTGAGCGTCTTCTGTTGAACGGGTCCACAGCGGCTAGAACGCTCACCATACAGCACAGGAAACGGGGCCAATGTCTGACGATTTACACATGTCTCAGGATTCTGCACTTTGCCTTTGCAGCAATTGGTAGAGATTTTTAGAATTTGCGAGACTTACATCTCACACATTTATCTGTATGACCGTACATGTGCTCCGGGAAGAAAGTGCATGATCTTGTTGTTGCTGGCACCTTGCTTTACCAGCCGAGCTAAATGAGTCTTTGTGTAGTCTGTGTTTTACACACACACACATACACACACACACACACACACACACACACACACACACACACACACACACACACACACACACACACACACACACACATAGCATTTGTGTTACACATTTTGTTTTCCTGAAAGTATAAATTAGGATTTTTCTTTTAAAAACAACATTACTCTGTTATGCTGAGCCCTTCTCTATAGGTGCTCCAAGCCTTGTGAAGTGTGCTTGCCCGGGTTCAGCTCTCTAAAGGCTGAAGTTCTTACACCTCTCGCTCACCTGATGTGTTTCGTTCCTTCAGGCATAAACACAGAGAGAATCGGCCTCTCCATCTTCATGCGATGCCCGTGCCAATGGTGTCACTGGAAAGTAAGAATGAGACATAAGAAATGTAGTTTGAGCAGAACTGGAGTGTGACCAGCTGGGGATGCCTGACAGGGGGTATCACGGCTCCTTCTGCTACAGCAGGTTGCACCTGGGGTCAAATCTCTCACATAGCTGCCATTTGTAATTTCAGTAAACATAAAAAGAAAGAGTTCACAAAAAGAAAACAAAATAAACATTAAAAAAGCCTCACCATAACTCATAAGCTCTGTATTCATTTTATCTGGTGTCCCAGAATCATTCAGCAATATTTGGTGGCTGCACCTGGCCTTCCCATGGTGAAGGCATGTGGCAAACAGCTTTGAAAGGTCTGTGTAACTCACTGGCCTAACACTAACACCGCTGTATGCTAATCAAGAATTATTTAAATGTCCTGATTTGCATGTTTTTATGGTAAATGTTAAAAAAGGATCTCTTTAACTCAGCATCAAGGGATTGAGGAATAAAATAGTTTATTCTGTTTGAATTAACAGGAGAAGACAGGCACTTGCCCAGTTATAGTAGCATTTAACTGTTGTTTTAAAACTCAGGAGTTTATACATATGCAAATTGATGCTTTCCATTAAAAAAAATGTGCCAAACTGTTTATTAATTTAATTTTTGTAGGCCAAACAGAGAATAAAAACAGCTAACTTGATAACACTAGTGAACGGCACTGTTCAGAAGAGTACATGACACCTACATAAGCCCTTTATGACAGCTGACAAACATTTATAAATCCTTATGCTAACAAGCGACAGATCTCATAAAAGCTGCATTTGTCATCTTTGATATCAACTTGACGTAACACAACTATGTCAAGTGAGACAGATTCGGATGTGTCATGACACTTTGCGGCTGTAATGACATCATGTAATAACAGACCAGATATTTGAGTGACATTTTTGACACTATAATAGATTTCTGTGTATTTTATTAAGCTGTTGACACTAACTTTAACAAATTTTCCATAAATAATTTTGAAGCTAATGCCTATAAAACCTTTTTCGAATTTTATCAAGTGTGAATATTTAAGAATCTGCATGACTCTATAAGCCTGTATACCTTTATATTAATGACTTATTCGATTATGGCAACTAGCATAACAAGAGGTATTAAATTGTTCCATATGGCTGTTGGTATTGCAGTAGCCATGCCATATCACAGCCCAGGAGTTACACAGCCCAGGGGTAACACAACTGTACCTAACCCAAGCAGGACAATGAAATCACTGAAAGCAACAACAGATGTATATTACGATTATGTCACAGTAGGCCGGCCCCTAAGCACAGGGGAGACGCCCACATCACCTCACGTCACTGCTAGGCCTCTCCCCCGTTCACAATCACCCACATACTGACAAGCCCACTCATTTTCCGTCTGCACCTGCAGCACGTTATCTCTGCCCTTTAAACCCTTCCAGGTTCCATCGTCCAGTGCTGAGTGTTCGACTTACCTGCTGCCGAGATGTGTGTCCTCCTCTCCAGCCCTGGACGACGCTAAAAAGGACATTTATCGTGCTTCTGTTGCACTTAGTGCTATTTTACTGTGCTTAGTCCTGTAGCCAACTTGAAGCTTTTCTGTTCCGTTTTTTGTGTTGGACATTAAAAACGTAACCACCTCTTTTCGCCTCCTGCTGCTTCAATGTCGTCCCGGATTACAACAGGAACGAGACCGTGCTGATAAGTCCTCTCATCTGTTTTTACTTGTACTAGTCACTAGTGTAACGGCGGGTGGAGGAGGCAGACACCACGACGTTTAAGGGTGAACATACAACGTTTATTCGGAACACTGACGTGAGCTCCGTGCGGAGGATGAGAGCATCAAACAGCCACTCACACAGACACGAAACTTTAGACAAAGACGAGCACAAGACACTGCGCGAACGCACATTAAATAGGTGATTAATACGTACCCTCGTGATCTCGAGACAAGGCACAGGTGATACTACGAACACGCTCACAGACAACCCACACCTACGGAAATCCTTACATGGACATAACGACACGCAGACGACATAGCGGCACGCCCACAGAGAAGGGTCCGGGACTGTCACCGTAACAGAACCCCCCGCCAGGGGCTCGCTACTCCCGGAGCGTCCCGCGCAGCTGGAAAGCCCCGAACCTACACCGACGGGCAGGTCAGGAGCCGCCGGGATCACGAGCCTCCGAGAGCCATCTCCCCCACCTCCCGGGGTCACCGACGCTTTATCCCTGGACGTGTCCATAGGCTCCTCCTCCGAGACACTCCGGTCCAGGGACATGGGCTCCTCCGAGGCCGGGTAGCGTGACCAGCTCATACTGCTCCTCTCCGACCAGGCGCGAGAGACCTCCAAGCCTTGCGAACACTCTTTCTCCCTCCTTACGGTGTCCGCCGAGCCAACGGAGGTGCTGTCCTCTACCTCGCTCCCACTGTTAGACCCGGAAGGGGTCGAGCATACGGACAGAGGTGGACTGGTCTTCTCCCCTCCGTAACACACCGTCGACTCGGAGCACACGGATGGCGGTGGGCTGGCGTCCTCCCCCTCCCCGTAATACATCGTGGAATCTGAGTACACGGATGGGGGAGGACTGACCTCATCCTCCGTCGTCTCAGGGTGCTCCTTGGCTTCGGTGTGAACTGGCGGAGTGGGGCTGGTCTCCCTCTCCTCGTCCGACGTCTGGGGAGCCTCAGACCTGGGGGAAGGGCAGCTGACTTCACCCTCACTCTCCTCGTCAGAACACACGGAGGGGGGGGGGGGGGGGGGGGGGACTCTCCTCCTCTCCGGAGTCCTCACTCCCAAACTCATATTCGGGAGGTGTGAGGGCAAAGGCGCCTACACCCACCACTAGGGGCTCACTGGTCTCCTCCTCTTCGGGGAATACCAGGAGCGGTGCGCTGTTCTCCTCCTCGGGGTATGCCTGGGTTGGAGCGCCGCGCATTACGCTCCACATCTTTTCGGCAGCCAGCAGGAAGCACGCTTTCTCTGTTGCGTCCTCGGCCGCCTGAGCTTGTTGCAGCAGGCACGCACACACTGGGTCCTGCTGCATCTCCCCATCGGGTACTGGTACCGTGCAGCGACGCGCAGGGGAAGTGGCGTAGCGGCGCTTAGCCTTCTTCCCCTTCTTCCGTGCTGCTGTGTACCCTGGCATCCTTTAGGCTCGTCTTTCTGTAACGGCGGGTGGAGGAGGCAGACACCACGACGTTTAAGGGTGAACATACAACGTTTCTTCGGAACACTGACGTGAGCTCCGTGCGGAGGATGAGAGCATTAAACAGCCACTCACACAGACACGAAACTTTAGACAAAGACGAGCACAAGACACTGCGCGAATGCACATTAAATAGGTAATTAATACGTACCCTCGTGATCTCGAGACAAGGCACAGGTGATACTACGAACACGCTCACAGACAACCCACACCTACGGAAATCCTTACATGGACATAACGACACGCAGACGACATAGCGGCACGCCCACAGAGAAGGGTCCGGGACTGTCACCGTAACAACTAGTTTATTTAAAAATCATTCTATTCCATTTTATTTATTAGTATGTATAAAAATAAGAGATTATACAATGTACAAATTGTATTATAATTATTATTACAGTGCTGTCATTGCCTGGGATTGCTACATGTATCACCGCTGACGTTTTCCTGCATGTCTACTGTCACAATGTCTAGATGAATAGTCATTTGTTCATCTGTCTTAGTCTTGTTCTTCTCCAACTCTCACTGTGGTTCCTCTCAATCGGGGTGTCCAGCTCATGTTCCTGTAAATGGTTCCTCCCACTCCGAGGTGTTCAGCTCATGTTCCTGTAAATGGTTCCTCCCACTCCGAGGTGTTCAGCTCATGTTCCTGTAAATGGTTCCTCCCACTCCGAGGTGTTCGGCTCATGTTCCTGTAAATGGTTCCTCCCACTCCGAGGTGTTCAGCTCATGTTCCTGTAAATGGTTCCTCCCACTCCGAGGTGTTCGGCTCATGTTCCTGTAAATGGTTCCTCTCACTCCGAGGTGTTCAGCTCATGTTCCTGTAAATGGTTCCTCCCACTCCGAGGTGTTCAGCTCATGTTCCTGTAAATGGTTCCTCCCACTTCGAGGTGTTCAGCTCATGTTCCTGTAAATGGTTCCTCTCACTCGGGGTGTCCAGCTAATGTTCCTGTAAATGGTTCCTCTCACTCCGAGGTGTTCAGCTCATGTTCCTGTAAATGGTTCCTCCCACTCCGAGGTGTTCAGCTCATGTTCCTGTAAATGGTTCCTCCCACTCCGAGGTGTTCAGCTCATGTTCCTGTAAATGGTTCCTCCCACTCCGAGGTGTTCAGCTCATGTTCCTGTAAATGGTTCCTCCCACTCCGAGGTGTTCAGCTCATGTTCCTGTAAATGGTTCCTCCCACTCCGAGGTGTTCAGCTCATGTTCCTGTAAATGGTTCCTCTCACTCCGAGGTGTTCAGCTCATGTTCCTGTAAATGGTTCCTCCCACTCCGAGGTGTTCAGCTCATGTTCCTGTAAATGGTTCCTCCCACTCCGAGGTGTTCAGCTCATGTTCCTGTAAATGGTTCCTCCCACTCCGAGGTGTTCAGCTCATGTTCCTGTAAATGGTTCCTCTCACTCCGAGGTGTTCGGCTCATGTTCCTGTAAATGGTTCCTCTCACTCCGAGGTGTTCAGCTCATGTTCCTGTATATGATTCCTGCCACTTGGTTGTGTCTCTCTGTGTTTGCTTTCTTGGCTAGCATCTTTCATCCTGCTACCAGGTGCTGGGATTGTCTCAGGGGCTCCTTTGCGCTGTCTGCATCTGGAGTCTTGTCTGGTGTGATACGCTCTGCTTTGATCAACGTGGTGCTCAGTGTTTGATCTTGTGCTGCCATGATTAGTGCCTCTGTGCTGTCTTTCAGGTCTTATATCAGCCACCCCTGTTATATGTCAGTGGTACATTCCATGGAGGGGCTAATCATGTCATGGAATTTTGTCTGCTTCCATGGTGACTGGAACACACCATCATCTGCTCATTCTTGGGGGCCACTGCTTGGATGTATTCATGGATGAACCCGAGGCTTCCCATGAGTCTCTGTTCTTCTCCCTGTACACAAACAGCTGGGCCTCCAGCTACGAGACAGTCAAAGTCCTGCTGTTTGCTGATGACACCATCTTCATTGGTCTAATCTCTGGAAGAGACAAGTGTGGAGATTGACAAACTAACATCCTTGTGCAGCCAAAACGACCTGGAGCTCAGTGCGTTAAAGACAGCGGAGATGGTTGTGACCTTCATAACCTTCACATCCCCACCTATGACCTTCACTCTGGGTGACTTCTCAGTTGACAATGTGGAATCTTTTTGCTATCTGCGCACCACCATCGCCAAAGATCTCGAGTGGGGGCAGATCATTCGGCTCAATCTCCTAGAATACACAGCAAAGAAAGGGCGTCTTGCAGCAGTTGGAGAAGTTCAACGTGCCGGAGCCGATGATGGTGCACTTCTTCATTGCCCCCACCCAGTCCATACCCACCTCCTCCATCACCATTTGATACACCACTGCTACACACCCAACAACAAGGGCCGACCTCACTGCTGTAGCATTGGCGGGTCAGAGAACACACTTGGATCTAGACGCAGGTAAGAATGACGGCGATCTTTAATAGCAATAGTCAGAGCGAAGTTGAACGTAGGGAGGATCAGAACAAGAGGACAGAGAGAGGGCATCAATACGGAAGGGTGAGGTAACAAGGACAAAGTCCAGGGAGGTGTAAAAATGGGTAAAAACTAGAAGAATTTGCAAAACAGAAATGGCTTGCATGCGTGCTGAAAACAGAGGCAATATGTCGCAACATGTGAGGTGTGGTAAGGGGTAAATAGGTGACTTCCTCAGCGCTCCTGAGATGGGACCCTCCGCTGAGAGAGGCAGGATTTGCTAGTACTGACAGTTGTAACCTGATTGGCTGCAACCTGCCGTCCCTCCAGAATGTCGATGCCTCCAGAACACTGAGGCAAGCGGGTTAGATCATGACTGACCCGTCATGCGTTGGACATGGCATCTTCAGAACATTCCTCTCTGGCAAGAGACTGAGGTCTGTACAGACCAAAACCTACTGCAACAAGTACAGGTTCTGCAATCAGTCTCATCATTAAGATCCAGGTCTCTGACTGACATAAACTCATTGCACTATGACAATATTGCACGTTTCTTTCTGCTCGTCAATCTGGGCAAATGTTCTTATGTTCTTATCGAGTTTATGTAAGTCTACATATCCGGTTGTGTGGCACTGACTTATATGGTTTGTTATAGTCGACCCAGACAATGCTTAGCTTGGTCTGTCTGGACTTTGAGTCCTGGTGGACAGCTCTGTCTGTCAGTACATCGTGCTTTGAGCCTCTGGTATCACCACCTGTTCTGCTCATGTACCTGCACACATGTTCATTCAGCTTGGTGCCTGCCGTTCCTGACAGGAGCTTTCATGTTGTGGACAAGCAAGTCATTGGTCTGAAGTTGGATGGTGTTTGGTCCGTGATTGGTCCTTTATGACCAGTACCGTCTGGCCTTTAGTTGGCCTGGCTGGACAGGAGGCAGGATTTAGCAGGTGGCTCATTTGTTCTGCTGGTTGGCCATGCAGAGTTGTTCGTTTCTTTAGCCAGTAGGCAGGGGTCGGGTTGGGGCAGGGGGGCCGGGGACTGCCCAGATTTTTATATGTCTTAACCACTCTTGGACAGCTGCTGTTGTAATGCTGACAGGATTCTCTGGGAGGCTGCATTGAGATCTCTTAACCATTGAGCACTGCTATTATATGATGATTCATTCACCCATATGATGTTGAACTATTCTGCTGTTCTCTTCAACTATATATGTCTCCCTCTCTCTCTCTCTCTCTCTCTTTCTATATATATATATATATATATATATATATATATATGAGAGAGTGAGAGTGAGAGAGAGAGAGAGGAGCTACCTCTGCCTGAGACTGTAAGTTGCACTTTACACCGATGAAGGTTTTATGCTGTTCTGTTGATTCTACACCCTTCTGCACTGCTTTTTCAAACCTTAGAAATTGATTATAATGTTGAAGGGATCACTGAATATACGTATGGGTGATAGTTTCAATTATAATATGAATAAGCTTGTTAGTAAACTCAAAAATGTCAGTGCTGTAGGACAGCGACTACACAAGCAGCTCCTAACTATGATGTCATTTGTCTATATAAGCCTGCAAACAGCCTCAAAGCCTCTGACTCAGTGTCACGCCCCTCTCAGCTCCAGGAAACTTTACATGGCTCTTCTTTTAGCTCTTTGGGAACGCAACGGTGGTATTTCACCTGGTGAGGTTAGTGCAGCAGCATCCCAGTAACCGCGAGGTCATGGGTTCATTCCTCATGTGTCCTGTCATGCTGATGAATCCATAAGTCTCTGCAGTTTAATCTTCATCATAATTAGCACTCCAGATCATTGTTTATATACATATAACATCCAACACCAAGCGTAGGAGGTGGAGGAACAACACACGGGCCGCTAGAACTCCATCAGCATCCACAGGTGGGCGGTAAACATCCTCTGACATGATGGGATTGATGAAACTGGAAACTGATCCAAATCACGAAAAGCTTGGCAAATCAGCCATTACCAGTTTAATGATCGGGAATAGGAACACAGGGTCCTATACGCCTCAGTCACACTTCAACTCTGCAAGGTGAATTTTCCTCCAAAACATAAATTATCTGCAAAACACACAAAAACAGACATATCAAACGTCATGGTCTATGTTACACTCACATTACATTCTACACCAAGTTGCATATTGTACAGTAACATGGCCAGAGGGCATTTAAAAAATTCGAAAGAAAACATATTGCATGGGCTTACCTGAAGGAGCAGGTGTTTCAGCTCCTACACACTTTCAGGGTTCCTGTCACAAGGAACACTGCACAGATGCTTCTGGTGTCCCACGCGTCTTCAGCACACTGACGATGTTCTGGAACATGCTGTCATCATGTATAACAGCTCCCTGAGTGTCTCTGACTCTGATGGCACTATTAGCTCTCACCATAGTAACTGTTGTCTCCGGCTGTGGTGTGGCTCCCTGTTACCTGAGTGACAAAAAGCAAACGTGTACACTGATGCAGACATTGTGTGTAGGCTGTATTGTGGGCTTCTGCATGGCCTGTTCACACCTCATTCAGGAGCAGATGCATAACTGATGCCACATGAATTCAGCTCAGTTAAGGACACATTCACCTGCCTGCTCTAGTCAGGGTGAGACCAGAGATCAATACTGCAGTGCCATCACAGTAAGTATGAAGGTGCCAGTGGTTCACTGAAGTCCACAGGAACTGAAGATACAAAGAAACCACTCAATATGGAGGCCAAGAACCATCAACAAGAACAATCATCTATGCAAACGGGGTATTCTTGGAAACCGTGACTTTGTTTTACATCTTAGTTTTGGTTTTGTTTCCGCGAGTGTATTCTCCACCCCTCGCTGGTTCCACCTGTGTATTATTAGTCTTTGTTAACCATGTGTCTTGCCTTGTGCAGGGTTTGTTTTTATACTAGGTCTCTGTTTGTATGCAGACTCTGCTGGTGCTAGCCCTGTTGTGTTCATTCTGTGTGTTCTAGCCTTCAGTGTGTTTGCACGTGGCTTCTGTGGTCTTGCCTCTGTTGTGTTGCTATAGCCTTGTTTTGTATGTATTACGCAAGTTCGTTGTTTGTTGTTTTGCTGGTTTTCTTGTAGCCTCGTGTGTATTTATTTTTCCCGTTCTGGTTACTGTTTTCTGGATTGCTTCGTATTGGCGTTTTGGCTGATTCTGGATTTGCCCTTAACAAAACTTGCTCTTCTCCGTGAATGCACCTGGTCACATTACTGCTCCACATTACACTTACAAACAATACTACCCAATACATACACATATATACACACAGCGGGAAAACAAACAAGGAACACCTGGGCACAGGTAATGGGAGGGGCTAAGACAAGACTCAGGTGAGGTGCGTAACCAGGGGGGAGAAGAAGAGAAGAATACAGCACACATGAAGTGGATCTCATATCTCTGACGGCTGCCTCCTCCAGCAGGAAACCAGATGCACTCCACCATCTTCAGGTTGAGCAGAGATCTCTAAACGCACCTGGCAGCTGTGTCCTGTGGAGTCCCTAAGAACGTGTTTTATTCCAGCGTGTGACATGTGACATGTGCCCATGGATTAAACTCTTCACCTAAAGTGCAGAGCGTGCAGTGTGAAGGCCATGAATTCGTAGACGTGCCTTTGATTAATGAGCCTCGTTTTGTTGCGTTTCATATTAATCTTGTAATTGTCCCATTTAGGTTGTCATGTTCAATATATTGTTCACATTTGTAAATGCACAGTTTACGCACGTTTTTCCAAATCCTGTTTCATGCGCACGTGATTTCAGGTTAAATGAACTATCACAGTGGCATGTGTTACACAATATGACAGCAGTGTGGGGTGGGCGTGTGATTAAGACAGCACCTGCTGAGTATTGACGGACCTGAAGAAGCCCAGTGACAGATGACACATACATCATCGAAGGTGATGTCACGTGAGAGTGGTGACAGCTTGAAGAAGGACGTCTCTGTAAACCCGTTTAGCATTGATTCCTCTGTCCTCACGACTTTTCCGAGTGTCCTCAGAGGGAGAAGCAAGGAGATGAGGGGGGGAAATGAAGATGAACAGTAAAGTTATGAGGATCAACACAACAAAGATTTAAGAGCGAACCAGCACCCAGGTGAGCAGGGGGAGCACTGTGACAGGTACAGGTATCACGCTGTAACAGACACTCACATCTCAGCATTCAGAAACATTCAGAATTGTTCAAATGCTCCATTGTGCTCTACTGTACTCCACTGTACTCTACCCTACTTTACTATACTATACTGTACTATACACCACTATACTTTACTGTGCTCTACTGTATTATACTGTACTCCACTATACTCCACTATTCTACTCTCAGACAAATATGGACTCTAACACAGTTTTCCAAGAACAAGACGGGAGCTTATACACAGCAAGGGGGAGAAGGTCCCAGTATCTGTGAGCACTTAGAGAGAAAGGTGAGTGACTTAGTGAGTGGATGAGTGTGTGTGTGGGTGAGTGAGTGAGGGAGTTAATGGGAGTGTGTAGGTGGGTGTGTGTGTGTGAATATAACCTCTATTTGGCCTTTATTAAAACAATTTTGTGACAAAGAAGTTAGGGCTTGAAAACATTTAGTCAGTTACAGTTTCTTAGTCCAATGTCAAACTGAAAGAGGCCCAGTCTCTCCAGTTTTTTCACAGATCACAAATCTTTTTCCTAACGTGTCACACTGTACTTTTAAAGTTCGGAGTGTACCTTTAAGAGTCAGACTGTACTTTTAAGGTTCAGGATGTACTGTTAATGGTTAGACTGTATGTTAAAGTGTCAGACTGTACCTTTAAAGGCCAGACTGTACCTTTAAGGTTCAGGATGTACTGTTAATGGCTAGACTGTATGTTGAAGTGTCAGACTGTACCTTTAAAGGCCAGACTGTACCTTTAAGGTTCAGGATGTACTGTTAATGGTTAGACTGTATGTTAAAGTGTCAGACTGTACCTTTAAAGGCCAGACTGTACCTTTAAGGTTCAGGATGTACTGTTAATGGTTAGACTGTATGTTAAAGTGTCAGACTGTACCTTTAAAGGCCAGACTGTACCTTTAAAGTTCAGGATGTACTGTTAATTGTTAGACTGTATGTTAAAGTGTCAGACTGTACCTTTAAGGTTCAGGATGTACTGTTAATGGTTAGACTGTATGGTAAAGTGTCAGACTGTACCTTTAAAGTTCAGGATGTACTGTTAATGGTTAGACTGTATGTTGAAGTGTCAGACTGTACCTTTAAAGGCCAGACTGTACCTTTAAGGTTCAGGATGTATTGTTAATGGTTAGACTGTATGTTGAAGTGTCAGACTGTACCTTTAAAGGCCAGACTGTACCTTTAAGGTTCAGGATGTACTGTTAATGGTTAGACTGTATGTTGAAGTGTCAGACTGTACCTTTAAAGGCCAGACTGTACCTTTAAAGTTCAGGATGTACTGTTAATTGTTAGACTGTATGTTAAAGTGTCAGACTGTACCTTTAAGGTTCAGGATGTACTGTTAATGGTTAGACTGTATGGTAAAGTGTCAGACTGTACCTTTAAAGTTCAGGATGTACTGTTAATGGTTAGACTGTATGTTGAAGTGTCAGACTGTACCTTTAAAGGCCAGACTGTACCTTTAAGGTTCAGGATGTATTGTTAATGGTTAGACTGTATGTTGAAGTGTCAGACTGTACCTTTTAAAGGCCAGACTGTACCTTTAAGGTTCAGGATGTACTGTTAATGGTTAGACTGTATGTTGAAGTGTCAGACTGTACCTTTAAAGGCCAGACTGTACCTTTAAGGTTCAGGATGTACTGTTAATGGCTAGACTGTATGTTGAAGTGTCAGACTGTACCTTTAAAGGCCAGACTGTACCTTTAAGGTTCAGGATGTACTGTTAATGGTTAGACTGTATGTTAAAGTGTCAGACTGTACCTTTATGGTTCAGACTGTATCTTTAAGGTTCAGGATGTATTGTTAATGGTTAGACTGTATGTTAAAGTGTCAGACTGTACCTTTAAAGGCCAGACTGTACCTTTAAGGTTCAGGATGTACTGTTAATGGCTAGACTGTATGTTGAAGTGTCAGACTGTACCTTTAAAGGCCAGACTGTACCTTTAAGGTTCAGGATGTACTGTTAATGGTTAGACTGTATGTTAAAGTGTCAGACCGTACCTTTAAAGGCCAGACTGTACCTTTAAAGTTCAGGATGTACTGTTAATTGTTAGACTGTATGTTAAAGTGTCAGACTGTACCTTTAAGGTTCAGGATGTACTGTTAATGGTTAGACTGTATGTTAAAGTGTCAGACTGTACCTTTAAAGGCCAGACTGTACCTTTAAGGTTCAGGATGTACTGTTAATGGTTAGACTGTATGTTAAAGTGTCAGACTGTACCTTTAAAGGCCAGACTGTACCTTTAAGGTTCAGGATGTACTGTTAATGGTTAGACTGTATGTTAAAGTGTCAGACTGTACCTTTAAAGGCCAGACTGTACCTTTAAGGTTCAGGATGTACTGTTAATGGTTAGACTGTATGTTAAAGTGTCAGACTGTACCTTTAAGGTTCAGGACTGTTTCAGAAGCACTGAGGTGGCACAACTGCTGTCACATTGCTGACTGTGCAATGGCACAGATGAAAAGAAATGAATAATTCTACTAGAATACAGCAGATTTAAGAAAAACCTTCATTAGACATTCATCTCCACAACTGCGGCAAGTAGAAATGAAACATCATCCGTCCCTGTATCAAATGATTTTCTTTTTGAAGCTCACGGCAGATTTGGTTAAAGTGAAGTGTTTGTTGTTAAAGTGTTATTTGTAGTGTTGTAAGAGCGTCCAGCCCACTGTGACAACTGAGTTTAATCTCCAGATCGTCCTTATGTCTACAAACACCACACCAGCGGATTAGGTGGTCTCAAACCTCCTGAAATGCAAATGGATATGAACAGTTGAACAGTCTACACACCTCCACAAAATGATGTCCTGTGGTAGGGAACTGGTCTTGTAACCGCAGGGTCGTGGGTTCGATTCCCAGGGCTGAGGCCATGACTGAGGTGCCCTTGAGCAAGGCATCTAACCCCAACTGCTCCCCGGGTGCCAGGCTAGGGCTGCCCACCGCTCTGGGCACGTGTGTACCACAGCCCCCTAGTAATCACTAGTGTGTGTGTGTGTTCTAACTCACAGATTTAAAACATCTGGTTGCATTGTGAACTGTGTCTGGGAGAGGGAGCAGGGTGTGAATGTGGAACAACGTTAGAGCAAAACCATCGAGGAGGTCCGGGACTGCATCCAATAACGGGAACTCGAGAAACGCCGGGAAACACAGCAAACGCAACACAACAAAACAAAACACTGGAAAACAAAATGTATGTTTACAAAAGAACAAAGCAGCGATACTCCACACCCCAGCAGAGTGGAGAGTAAACACAAAGACGTAATTACACCACACGCACACACACAGTGACCTACGCTAATGACGGGAGCACTCCGGATATAAATACATTAGCAAATATGGGAGAAATGACACACAGGTGAAACCACAGAAGGGCGGAGACACAAAAGCACAAGATTGATGTAGATAAAATGAAAACAGAGCAAAGCCACATTTCGCTTATCGCCATGGGAACCTCGACATTCAAAGGGGGAGGGGGGGGGGGGGGTAACCATGATAGTGACATGCAGACTGACAAACATTGGTCAGTTCAAGAAGATCATTTATATCAGTGGAATAGTGCCACATCTGTAGTTGTTATTATGTGAAGACGAAGGTTTTCTTGAAAGCAAGAACCATAGTCGTACTGTAATCTGCTCTCAGTGCCTCAGTGATACTCACCACGTGGGTTCGGTTTTGCTCCATCAGAGTGCCACCATGTGCCATATGTTTACGCTCTTTTACGCTGCCCACACTCCCTTAACAGTGTTGCTCAGTCTTATCTCAACCCTTCATCAGTGTGTGTGTGTGTGTGTGTGTGTGTGTGTGTGTTAAATCACCCAGTGTCGGGTGCTGCCATGGTTTACACTTGTTTGTGTAGGTGTAAGTGCTAGTACATGTTCACTCGTTGTGCTTGTGTTGGTCTGCTCATATGTTTGTGTATTCACTATGTGCTTGTTCGTGGTTGGTCTGTTTGTATGTACACACAAAAAGATACAATAAATACACACACCACAATACATACACACAATTCAACATAAATACACATAACACAGTAAAATACAACACACAACGAAATACGATAAAAACACACAACATAATTGTCAAATCTGGGTCTGCCCTCCTACTAGGTGTCAATCTCTGTCGTCCTGTTCCATGTGTCAGTGTTTTTGCCTGCCTGTTTGTCCCGCCTTCATTTGTAGCCCTGCCCCTTGATTAACGTCCCCACCTGCGTCTTGTTTGAGTTCAAGCTTGTTCTGTGTATTTAATCCCCCGTAGTGTCGTGCCGTCAGTGTTGGTCATCCCAGTTCCTGTAATACTGTCTGTTCATGTCTTCCCCGTTATCCCAGAATCCCAGTTATTGTGTTTGTCTGCTTATTCGTCCCTTGTATCCCATGTACCCTAGTTGTAGCGTATTGTTTTCCTTGGTTCTTTTGGTAAATCCCGTTTGTCTGTTCCCTGTCCACGTTGTGCTCATATATAGTAGCCGTTTGTGTCTGTTCTCATAAGTTTGTGTTTCTGTTCCTAGTCGTCTCTTTGCTAGTTCGCCATGTCTGTCTGTTAGCCCCAGTGTGGTGTATGGTTCCATGTGTCTTTTTCGCAGTGTGTTCGGTTGTTTGTTTAGTTTAAGTAATAAACCTGTTTGATTCCTGCACATGCGTCCCGCCTGCCTAGTTCTAAAAATACCTACCTGTTAAATGCACTAAATGAAATAAATTGAATTGAAAGTGACTGTGTGTTATGCAGCGTGACTGTGTTAAGCAACCTGACTGTGTTAAGCAGCGTGACTGCCTGTGTTAAGCAGCGTGACTGTGTTAAGCAACCGGACTGTGTTAAGCAGCGTGACTGTCTGTGTGTTAAGCAGCGTGACTGTGTTAAGCAACCTGACTGTGTTAAGCAGCGTGACTGCCTGTGTTAAGCAGCGTGACTGCCTGTGTTAAGCAGCTTGACTGTGTGTTAAGCAGCGTGACTGTGTTAAGCAGCGTGACTGTGTTAAGCAGCGTGACTGTGTTAAGCAGCATGACTGCTTTTGTGAAGGAGAGTCTGTGCACTCTGGCAGTGTTACGTCAGTGCCGTCAGGATAGCGGGAGGGTGGAGACTCTGTGAGGGGTGAGATGGAGCATCCATAATGCCGGAGGCCTTGCGTGCTTGTAGTAGGTGTAGTAGGTGGTGTTTGTGGCAGGTTGAAAGACCCTGATGATCTTCTCAGCTGTTCTCACAGTTCTCAGCTGTTCTCACACTCTGCTACAGGCACTTGTGGTCTGAGACTGTATTTCTCATAGCAGATTGTGAGACAGCTGGTCAGAGCGCTCTCTGTTGTCCCCCAAAGATGGTAGTGAAGGCGAGACAGAGGCATTCTCTCTTCTCATCCTCCACAGGACATGGGAGATTTCTGCATGCACAGATGTACTTGGTCCCTCTGACAGGCTGAGACAGGCTGAGACAGGCTGAGACACGCTGGGACACGCTGGGACAGGCTGGGACAGGCTGAGACAGGCTGAGACACGCTGGGACACGCTGGGACAGGCTGGGACAGGCTGGGACAGGCTGAGACAGGCTGAGACACGCTGGGACAGGCTGAGACAGGCTGAGACACGCTGGGACACGCTGGGACAGGCTGGGACAGGCTGGGACAGGCTGGGACAGGCTGAGACAGGCTGAGACATGCTGGGACAGGCTGAGACAGGCTGAGACACGCTGGGACAGGCTGAGACAGGCTGGGACACGCTGGGACAGGCTGAGACACGCTGTGTCGACGTCTGTGTTCTCATCTGATCTGCATTCTGAAGGTGCATCTCCTTCTCTTCTGCACAGAGCACTACAGGAACCGGGAAACATGAATCAACCACAATGATTTAAATTAGCCTGAAAGTAATTGTACTTCTAACTCCATTATGCTTCTGAAATCTATTGTCATGACAACAAAGGTCTACGTTGCGGACTGTTCTAACGGGACTGACGTGGCCAATTCCCCTGACTGTGTGCATGTCTGGGGCTTGTGTGGTTGCAATACCATCATGAGCGCTGTGATTCTTTATGAACTCAGTATCCTTGCCGAAAAACATGTTTCTCTTGTTTTGACATTTGCCCACATACGGACGCCGGAAACTGCTGACAAGCTCATATAGATTTGACAGACCGGATTACATTCAACAAAATATTGCTGTCTAAAACAAATACTTATATTTAGATAGCTTCTTTGCTCCGAATTTAGAATTAATTCATGGCAAAAGGCGAATGAAAACTTAATAAAACAATAAAAAAATAAATATTATAAATGATTGAAAACTCTAGTCAGTTGATGTAAGGTGGGACACATCATACGTTGAGCACGAGAAAGAAAACATATTGGCTCCTATAGCTGCTCACCACAGCAACGGACACCAAACCAGTTAGTCCAAGCAGGTCAGCCCAACAGAACAGAACACAGATATGAGGTAGACGAGCAGACCACCACTACTGTGAACCGGTGCTACTGTCATTACAATGACATAAACATGCATACTCCTTAAACTGCCGCCTTAGATGTACTGTGTCTCTGATTACAGGCCTGTGGGATGCTGGGAAGTCTCGTTTGAGCTGCTTGTGTTCCAGATTAAACTGACTAACGAGTTCAACATACTGTAAAGTCATCTGCCTGTAATTCACTATGCTGGTAATTCACGGTGTGCTAATGAATCAGAATATAACTGTCTGGTTTGTGGTCAGTGCATAAAGCAAATTAATATCGTGCCATCTGACTCATTCATTCTGCTTACACAGACATTTAGAAAGTTCAAAATAATTATTCATGTGTGTACCAGCAGCTTGTGTGTGTGTGTGTGTGTGTGTGTGTGAATGTTTCTTTTTCATTTTTCAGTTTCTCATCTCAAGAGTTAAAAGAGAAAACACGTTATTAAAGAAATAATCATTAATTCAGATTCCAATAAGTCATTAATTATGTGTGTGTGTGTGTGTGTGTGTGTGTGTGTGTGTGTGTGTGTGTGTGTGTGTGTGTGTGTGTGTGGGATTAATTATGCCAAGACAGCATCTTACTGAAGCTCAAACAAATCTGAAATAGGTTAGAGCGGATTTAGTGTTGAGTCTAGTGTTGATCAGGTTGAGTCTTGAGTGTGGGATTGATAGGGTTGAGTCTTGAGTGTAGGATTGATCAGGTTGAGTCTTGAGTGTAGGGTTGATCAGGTTGAGTCTTGAGTGTAGGGTTGATAGGGTTGAGTCTTGCGTGTAGGGTTGATAGGTTTGAGTCTTGAGTGTAGGGTTGATCAGGTTGAGTCTTGAGTGTAGGGTTGATTGGGTTGAGTCTTGAGTGTAGGGTTGATCAGGTTGAGTCTTGAGTGTAGGGTTGATAGGGTTGAGTCTTGCGTGTAGCATTGATAGGGTTGAGTCTTGAATGTGGGATTGATAGGGTTGAGTCTTGAGTGTAGGATTGATCAGGTTGAGTCTTGAGTGTAGCATTGATAGGGTTGAGTCTTGAGTGTAGGGTTGATCAGGTTGAGTCTTGAGTGTAGCATTGATAGGTTTGAGTCTTGAGTGTAGGGTTGATAGGGTTGAGTCTTGCGTGTAGGGTTGATAGGGTTGAGTCTTGAGTGTAGGGTTGATCAGGTTGAGTCTTGAGTGTAGGGTTGATTGGGTTGAGTCTTGAGTGTAGGGTTGATCAGGTTGAGTCTTGAGTGTAGGGTTGATAGGATTGAGTCTTGAGTGTAGGATTGATCAGGTTGAGTCTTGAGTGTAGCATTGATAGGGTTGAGTCTTGAGTGTAGGGTTGATCAGGTTGAGTCTTGAGTGTAGCATTGATAGGTTTGAGTCTTGAGTGTAGGGTTGATAGGGTTGAGTCTTGCGTGTAGCATTGATAGGGTTGAGTCTTGAGTGTAGGGTTGACTGGGTTGAGTCTTGAGTGTAGGGTTGATCAGGTTGAGTCTTGAGTGTAGGGTTGATAGGGTTGAGTCTTGAGTGTAGGGTTGACTGGGTTGAGTCTTGAGTGTAGGGTTGATCAGGTTGAGTCTTGAGTGTAGGGTTGATAGGGTTGAGTCTTGAGTGTAGGGTTGATCAGGTTGAGTCTTGAGTGTAGGGTTGATAGGGTTGAGTCTTGCGTGTAGGGTTGATAGGTTTGAGTCTTGAGTGTAGGGTTGATTGGGTTGAGTCTTGAGTGTAGGATTGATCGGGTTGAGTCTTGAGTGTACGGTTGATAGGGTTGAGTCTTGAGTCTTGAGTGTGCCTGACTTAAGGTAAGATCCGTGTTCCGGACAAGCTCTTTTTACCGGTCCTGCTAGTGTCTTTAGATATTTTACATTCTCATGGATCTTAAGAGTCTGAATGATTTTCTGGTCATAATATCTTTTGAGAAGAATGGTAAATTTGCTCAGGATTAGTTTGAACATTTTCAGTTTGCTTACCGCCCAGATAGAGGCTTGAATAATGCAAAACTATATTTGCTGGATTCACTGTATAGACACCTCAAGAGTCATAAAACATGAGCAAGATTTCTATTTCTGTATTTTTCATCCACATTTAATACCCTGCAGCTTCGCATATTGAGCAAAAAACTTTTTAGCTGTTTCAAATTAAATTATTATTTAATCCTCTGGATAATAAATGTTCTGATCCTCAGATCACAAAGAGTGCTCAAAGTAAATTAAGGCTTTTCAGATCTTTCGTAAATATCTACTGGTTCTTCATGATGGTTCATTCTGCATACACATGACTGCAGGAGTGTCCATGAACTACCATATTATAAAATGTGCAAATAATATGGTTTAGCTTTCACTCCTACCTGGTGCTGATCAAGATTATGGGTCGTTGTTGTCAGAATTTACAGAGTGCTGTGATTGATTATGTATGGAAACAAATCCCCTCAGAAACGATGGAGGTGACTGTAGATTTTGCAGCTTCTTAACAGACATACTGTCACGCCTTCAGCCTCTCTTGCAAATCACACTTCCCAGAATCCTCCAAGGTCTCCTCGAACCTCTTGGTATTAACCCTAACTTTTGCTATAGAACTACAATAGTGAAATAATATACATTCATGCAGGTTCAGTAAACAGTTGTGAAGTCTCATCTTGGTGTCTGGTGTTTCTAAGCCTGGTTGTGTTGTGTATCAGTTTTGTGTATATCACCACTTGCCTGGTGTCTGTGTTTCCTGTTTTGGGTTGTTTGGTTTGCTCGGTTTTGCCATCTCTGTTGCTGACTTTGACGCTGAACTCTGGACTGTGATTTGTTGGGTATTTTTTGAGGCCAAACCCTCAGCAGTGAATGTGCTCTCCTGGGAAGCTCAAAGCCGTTTCTGTGAGCATGTGTGTCTTGTGCTGCTCCCACACCTGCTTCTGTGAGTGTGATTTGGCTTTCCTCCGTTTGCTGCTTTCATTGCTTAAATCAAAAACACAATAGCCATTCACAGGGTTTTTGGTGCTAAATGATTGGTTTTCTCCTCTGAACATTGACTGTATTTCACAAACAACAAAAACTAAAAAATAGGATCTCTGGCATGTAAAGTGTTTGTTAGAATTAGTAATTCATCATTTTTTATATAGAAGGTGTTAGTTCCCCTCATAATGCCCCTCTGGGACAAATAAAGTAAATTCCTTTCAACTGAAGGGAGAATCTAACTGAATCACTCCCTTCTGGACAAGGGGAATTCTCTATGCAAACACCAGGTCTAAGACATCTCTGGTTCATGCTCACTGAGAAATTGAGAATTCAACAGGAATGTGTGGTACAGTAAAGATACAGTACAACATGTCACATGTCCAATGACAGCCAAGCCTTTCACCAAAGCCCGTCCCTCCAATGACATGAAGGCTTATTGCTTAGCCCACCATTCTATGTGGGGTACACACATAAAAAAGACAATCATAGTGTCCTGAAGAGAAGTTTTCTTCAGAAGATTTGTGTCATTTCCCAAAAGGTTATTGCAGCTGTGTTATTTTTCATGTTGAAATTTTTAATCGTGGACTATAAAGCTATCACCATTTTTCAGAGAAACAATTTTAGTGGTAGTTATCAGGATATAAAGAGGCTTTAGCTAAAGCATTCCTAAAATAAACTGTGAACGGCACTTTCAGCTCTGATGCTGCGTGCTCAGGTGAGCAATCTCTACCTTGTCCTTGGCTACTCAGGATTCAGCACAAGTTTTTTTCGTTGTCCTGGCCTCAGTGGGTAGCTAAAGGTAGCTTGTGGGGAAAAACAGTTATTAGGTGTGTGCGTGGTCAGATGCTCCTCAACTATACCACCTCTCTCCCAGGTACTGTCTGCCTAGTAGATGTGTACTCTCCTTGGGATGAGAAAAGGAACATCCCCTGAACCCAGTAGGAAGACGTTTAATGAGCCATGTGGTTGTGTTGATGTGAGTTCTAGTTTAATGTTGTGCGATGGAACAGTGCAGGTCACAGGCTGTGACTTGGGGGTGCCGATCACACGCTACGACACAGTGCCTGCACACCACTGCGTATACAATACAGAGATGCTGTTTACAGGTGTTTACATGTGAAAAGGTCCAGGTTGACCCAGTTGAGCTCTCTATGAGTTGGCTAAACACTGAGATTTGATTCAGTGGAGCTTTATAGGAGTTGGATAAACACTGCCTGAGGTTTGGCTCAGTGCAGTTCCATACATTATCTTTACCACTTAATCCCACTAGTCTGGGTCAGGTCGCCAGTCCACATGGCCAATACACACACACACACACCTACAGGCAAGAGATCAATCAACCTAAAATGCACTTTGGACCGCAGAAGGAAACCAGAGTACATGTGGAGAACATGCAGAACATGCAACCTCCACAGAGAGCAGCCCAGACCGAGTATCAAACCCAGACCACCTTGCTGTGAGGCAGCAGCTCTAACCACCACACCACCACTAACCACCACACCACCGCTAACCACCACACCACACCACCACTAACCACAACACCACCACTAACCACCACTAACCACCACACCACACCACCACTAACCACAACACCACCACTAACCACCACTAACCACAACACCACCACTAACCACCACAACACCACATCACCACTAACCACATCACCACTAACCACTACATCACCACTAACCACCACACCACCACTAACCACCACACCACCACTAACCGCCACACCACCACTAACCACCACACCATCACTAACCACCACACCACCATTAACCACCACACCACCACTAACCACCACACCACCATTAACCACCACACCACCACTAACCACCACACCACCACTGACCACCACACCACCACTAACCACAACACCACCACTAACCACCATACCACATCACCACTAACCACTACATCACCACTAACCACCACACCACCACTAACCACCACACACCACCACTAACCACCACACCACCACTAACCACCATACCACCACTAACCGCCACACCACCACTAACCACCACACCACCACTAACCACCACACCACACCTCATTAACCACCACACCACACCACCACTAACCACCACACCACCACTAACCGCCACACCACCACTAACCACAACACCACACCACCACTAACCACCACACCACCATTAACCACCACACCACCACTAACCACCACACCACCACTAACCACCACACCACCATTAACCACTACACCACCACTAGCCACCACACCATCACTAACCACAACATCACCACTGACCACCACACCACCACTAACCACAACACCACCACTAACCACCACTAACCACCACACAACACCACCACTAACCACCACACCACCACTAACCACAACACCACCACTAACCACCACATCACCACTAACCACCACACCACCACTAACCACAACACCACCACTAACCACGACACCACCACTAACCACCACTAACAACCACTAACCACCACACCACATCACCACTAACCACCACTAACTACCACTAACCACGACACCACATCACCACTAACCACCACACCACCACTAACCACAACACCACCACCACTAACCACAACACCACCACTAACCACCACACCACCACTAACCACCACACCACCACTAACCACAACACCACCACTAACCACCACACCACCACTAACCACCACACCACCACTAACCACCACTAACAACCACTAACCACCACACCACATCACCACTAACCACCACTAACTACCACTAACCACGACAAAACATCACCACTAACCACCACACCACCACTAACCACCACACCACCACTAACCACCACACCATCACTAACCACAACATCACCACTGACCACCACACCACCACTGACCACCACACCACCACACCACCACTAACCACCACACCATCACTAACCACCACACAACACCACCACTAACCACCACACCACCACTAACCACAACACCACCACTAACCACCACATCACCACTAACCACCACACCACCACTAACCACAACACCACCACTAACCACCACACCACCACTAACCACCACTAACAACCACTAACCACCACACCACATCACCACTAACCACCACTAACTACCACTAACCACAACACCACATCACCACTAACCACCACACCACCACCACACCACCACTAACCACCACACCACCACTAACCACAACACCACCACCACTAACCACAACACCACCACTAACCACCACACCACCACTAACCACCACTAACCACCACACCACCACTAACCACAACACCACCACTAACCACCACACCACCACTAACCACCACTAACAACCACTAACCACAACACCACCACTAACCACCACACCACCATGCCGCCCGGCTCAGTGGAGCTGAGTTCATAATTTGCTATGATAATGAACATGGGGCTTTCGTGTGTAAATCTGCAGCAGACTTCATGCAATGTCCATAAAATATTCAAGAGGCCAAAGTTATTGTATTCTAACACAATGTTAGCACAGTTTTTTCATTACATCTGTAATGTAATGTTTGTCTCATCATATATATAAAAAATCCATTAGCAATTTATGCATTCTGCTTAGTTATTAATCATAATATTACTGCTGATGTACTCTCCCCATAAAACCCTCCATTACACATATTAGTGTTCTGTAATTCAAATGGGAACTTGTGTACACACACACACACACACACACACACACACACACACACACACACACACACACACACACACACACACACACACACACACACACACACACACACACACACACACACAGGTTCCTGTATTGTTGTTGTCTAACAGTGCTGCCCACAGCTTGGCCAGCAGGTAATGTCAGTAATCAAAAGAAAATCTGCATCTTCTAAAGGAACACATCCTTATGGTCCAGACAAAATATTTTCCTGTTGTCATGGAGACTTTTTTACACACACACACACACACACACACACACACACACACACACACACACACACACACACACACACACATACACACACACACACACACACACACACACACACACACACACACACACACACACACACACACACACACACACATAGGTTTAGGCATGACGCCTCTGGTTCTTCTAGTCTTTAACAATTCACAAAAACTAACAAGCCAACATTTTCAACAAACCATCAGACCTGGTTTACTACCAATCCCAATGAACTAACAAACCCCAAAAATGATCCCAGTGAAATAATAATCACAATTAATAATCAATCCCAACAGATTATGGATCCCAGCAAATTAAGAACCTCAACAAATGAATGTAATGTGTACGAGGCAAGACGCCGAGGTGTGTGGCGTGAGGTTTTAAAGAAAAGTTTTATTTAGATGCGGGCTTAGCACTAACAGGAACGTGTATCGCTGCACACTACACACCACAAAGGCAACACTCCACACATACACAAATAGTAACAAGACACGAGTGAGTCACGACAACAAGACAAGGGACCGGTGTGTCAAACGACACAAAGAACACAAGACGAACACACACAAGACGGGCAGGGAAACGGACCATATACAGACCATATACACATAGACACGTCCAGAGAGGTCAGAGGAGCTTTACCAACAAATTATTCCAACAGGCCTGCAGTCAGTGCACACAACACTGTCCTTTACATATGTGATTCAGGATTATATAGTGGATTCAGGATTATATAGTTGCCCTCTTATTAAATCCTACAACACCTCTGACAGTTCATAACAGGAGACAGCAGGAGAGCATTACTGGATCATGATGAATCTGACCCAGGTTTTTCCTGTACATAGAATATCCATGACTTTGGAGCTGTGGTTGGTATGTCTACAATAATAAGATGATTCACATGTAAATCTGTAGCAGCAGTGGTATTCAGGTGTCAGTATCTTTTATCCCTGGTTCTGTATACATCATGTGAAGCCGATTGTAATGAGCAGGATGTGCCATTTTATCTGCATTTTATAAAGTATCGCTCTACAAATAAGGATGTAAATCAATCTATACTGAACATCTGCCAAACACTGATATTGTGCCGTAATTGTTTTGTTGATGCCCAAACTGCAATTAGAGTTTCACTAAATGTTGTTCCAGAAACATCCTGTACGTTTGTCTTTTAAATTGCAGACAAAACCATCTGCGCTCTTCCAAATCCTGCAGGAAGATACAAAAAACAAGAAGTAGAAGAATGTAAATGAGTCGTGATCCTGCACGCGCATGCAGTGTCTCACACACACACACACACACACACACACACACACACACACACACACACGCACACACGCACGCACGCGCACACACACACACACACACACACACACACATACACACACACACACACACACACGCACACACACATACACACGCGCACACACACACACACACGCGCACACACACACACATTTTATACTTTATTTGATTCCATATACAGTAAATAACATCATCAGGAAACAAAATATTGCTAAAAAACATCCAGCATGGTATACAGTTCATTTCTCAAGTGTGATTTCAAGGATAAAGAAAACAGCGCCTTTTCCAAATATGCAGACTCCCGATAATTGCTGAGATTGAGCAATATCTCACTACCTGTTTGGCTTTTGTTCTGCTAACTCCCCCAAGTCTAAGACCAAGTACTGCAAGTTTATGTACATGACCAAGACTTCCGAACACCAGGACTATCAGTTGGCATTTAAATCCTAAGCCTTCAATAGTATTCACTAATGTTTGGTACTTTAAAATTTTTGACGTATAAGACTCCTCCATATACAAATCAAATGCACATGATATTTCGTATATTATAACCCGCTTCTGACTCTGAGAAATGCAAATGATATCTGGTGTATTAGCAACTCCTTGAAAGATTTCAGATGTTACATTAAACCACTCAGGTCTAACTGTAGAGTGTTTATAAATGGAATCATTCTTTGCGTATGGAAGTTGAGCTGATATCAAGTCGACTAGTCTATCATGACGTGCAATGTACAGACCTTTAAAAGAGCTACAGCCATTCAGAATGTGGGCCACAGACTCCAACTGCTGGGTGGAGCCATGAAGCAAACAGAAAGGTGAATGGATAGATGGATACCAGAGTGAGAGGTTATATTTAGTTGGTAGAATCTGTAAGCGCGCTTTCACGCCAAATATCAAAACCTCCTCACTGATTTCAGCATTTCTGAATATTGAGTGTGATACTGAATGATCAGCAGATGCCAGCTGAGCCAGCTTCCCCTGAAGCTTCAGACTGGACCAGTATTGTTGTTGCTCTACACGTTGAACTTCCAGCAGTATTTTTCTTGATGTTTTACTCTGCAGCTGGTGGGATGTTTCGTTAACATTAACACAAGCCTCAACAATCACTGACGTATCTTTCACTATTATTTCTGAAACTTTTACAGATTCCTGTTCTAATGTTGTCCATTTTAATTCTGTATTTGTTCTCCTACATAAGTCATTTAGATCTGGCCAGTCAGATGAAACACCAAATCCCTGAGCTTGCACATCTAGTTTCCCATTACCTTTTCTTCTAAATCCTAAGAAATTATCTTCACCAGGCAAGGCTAGTGGGATTTTACGTCGTCTAAAGTCTAGGAATAGCGAGGCTCTTGCCATTTCCCGCACCAATTTATCATCATTATTCAACATATTAATAAGATGAGCTTGTCGGGTTGCATTGTATAACCAAGAGCAGTTAGGAACACCCAAGCCTCCATGTTTTCGGCTTTGGAATATAAAGCACCTGGTTGACCGTGTGTTTAGATTAAGCCATTTTCTTACAACCTGCACAATCTTGTTGTCCATTTCTTGGAGAACATGTTGTGGTAAATGAACATTAGCAAATAGATGTTGAATTTTTGCCACTACAATTTCTCTTATTGCTTCTAGCTTCATCACAATTGGGAGTGGACACGTATCAATCATCTCTAGTCTAGAATTGAACTGGGTTCTCATTTGTTCCACCTGCTGACTCCACTCTCCTGCTATGTTAAATTTGTGACCCAGATAGCTGTAGGTCTCATGTCTACTATACACTCTAACTGGCTGATCAAGAATTGTAAACGTTGGTGGCTTGTCTGTCTTAGATCTGTACCAACGATTTCCTCCACTTCTCCTCTCGTAGAAAACAGCACATTTAATATGCTTTACCTCTAGACCAGACCATCTTAAGAATACATCAGTACATGAAAGCATGTTCTTGATGACAGATTCCTCTCTAGATGCTAGTACAATATCATCAGCATAGCCCTGCACAGGATTAGGGGAGAGCACATGAGATGGTGCATACATGCATAGCCACTTAATCCAGTGATTAATGGCAAGGATAAAATTCACAGCGCTCCAGGGACATCCAGTTTTAATTCCTATTCCCAAATGTATAGGTTTGGTAATAACTTTATCACAAATAACCTGTAGGAAGGACCCGGTATATACATCTTTCACTATTTCCACAAATAGTGAAATATTTCCACACACACACACACACACACACACACACACACACACACACACACACACACACACACACGTGTATGTAACATGTGCTTCCAGCAAGACAGGCTAACATGTGGGATCTTGGGAGATCATGAACGTGATTTTGACTATGCCCCCCCCCCCCCACGTGGAGTCAGAACCCTAGCTCCTCCCACAGCTTTCCTTCCTTCTTACGCGGTTCACGTGGGATTTGTGCGTGATATAAACACTCCTCTCCCCCGAACCACAGTGACACACACACACTGACTTCATTCGTCAGCTGTTACTGCTGATAACAGCTGATGTCTGTCTGCGCCACACAGATCCAGAAGATCTGACTCAGATCTGGAGGTGTGTGCTTCAGCTGAGCTGAAAATGAACACACTCCTCTCCTTCTACCTCACATGTACTTGAATGCATGCACACGCATGCACACACACACACACACACACACACACACACAAGCACACATACAAGCACACACACACACACACAATATTGCCTGAATCTTTGTCTCTCACAAACATTTTCTCTGGTCCTTTCGCTGTCTCACACACACATACACACAGACACACACTCCATTTTTGTGATTCTGTGCTCTTTTTGCCCCTGGAGATTGTAGCTTTCTCCCTGTTCCCTCCTTTCTGGCCTCAGGCACATTCTCATGGGCACACAGTCTCACACATGAACAGCCAAAGCTCAAAGCGGTCTGGGAGTGTCTGTGAGACACAGAAGCACAAACTCCATATGTGCACGTGTGCATGACAGAGAGAGGAGAGAGCGATCGCGTAATGTGTGTATGCGTGAGCATGTGAGCATTTGTGTAGTTCTGTATTTGTGTGTGTGATAGTTCACTGACCTGTTTACTATCACAAAAACTAATGACGAAGGCCCACAGCAGAACAATGGTTTCTGTACTGGGATTCATTGGCTTTCCACTTTGTCGGCCATCTCAGCGGCTCCCAGTGGCTCTGATCAATAACACGGCCTCCAGGATGCTGCTGTAGGCAGGCTTAGATGAAATTCTATAGCTGCAGATCATAAATACCAATTCCTATTAATCCCACAGTGCCCAGGGTCTGGAACCCAGTCTGGATTCAGAGGTGCAAATGACAAGTAGAGGGTTATGCCCACTACTCCTGTGTCACAGGAAACTAGATTGGTTAACCCCTCCCTTGACATAGTGGTTGGACATACCATTGGATAATGAGTGTTATCATGGCAGGTGCAGGTACGACTTGAACTTGATCCACAAAACCAGATAAATTAATCTGGTCATTCTAGTCATTCATGTGCAAAAACTCTAAATGACTTTGTGTTCAGCAACTTATGTTAAAAATCTTTACTTATGCAAAAATTTACTTATGCAACTCTGATTACTAAGATTATCTTTCATCTTTCGTCTATTTTCCTGTTCTTCTTCCCCTGAGCGCTGGAACAGATGTAGCATAGGCATGCACTTCCTGGACATGCACTTCCTGGACATGCACTTCCTGGACATGCACTTCCTAGGAATGTACTTCCTGGACATGCACTTCCTGGGCATGCACTTCCTGGGCATGCACTTCCTAGGAATGTACTTCCTGGACATGCACTTCCTGGGCATGCAGAGAACATGCTACATATATCCTCTCTGGGTTTGCACATTCGAAGACAAAACGCCTTTAATTGTTCTTGCTGTATTTTGCCAAACAAAAGTTTAATTTTAAAGAAAATGTTCTTATTGTTTGTAACCCCGCCCCTCATTAGCATTGTACTTAGTTTTTCTTGGTTTGTCCTGTATTTAAACTCTGCTTTCTGTGTAGTCTATGCTGGTCATTGTTTGGTGTTTCAGCCCTGTGGTTCGTGTCTTCTTCGGTTGTTTGGTGTGGTCTTTGTGAAATATTAAATATGAATAACTCACTGTCAGATTTGACCTTGGTCTATATATATGACCCTGATGTTGGATTACCCTTCACAACACCTCGCTCTGCTCAACACATGCATTCCTCACCGCTCCCAGACACCACGATTGTTACAACTGCTATAATGTCTGTCTGTGTGTACATGTTCTGTAATTATTTTGCATTTAAGTGCTATAAAAATGATAAGAAAATATAAAAAATATTTAAAAAATTATAAACAGTGTTTTTATAATGAGGAGTAACTTACAATTCCAGTCAGTATCAACTGTTAATATGTGTTATAGGAGCTTTATAATTGTACAGGGGTCATATTCAGTTAAATACATTAAAATGAATAGAGTCTATTGTTACTTCATATTTATATGTTACAAAGTAATTACACTTAATTAAAATAGCTTTATGAGGCCTTATTAGAGTTTATAAGTGGGTTTACAAAACATTGTTGCCAAGTTATAAGAGTTATAGCTACATTTATAATGGCTTATAAATATGGGCTTTATATACAGCATAATCATTCAGACACAAATTCCCAGACAATATTAAATGCAAATGTCACCATAATTCCATATTTCAGATAAACATGCATACTGGGACATTACAGTATATTGGGACATAGCTCTGCTTACATGACCTCAATAATTACACTTTAAGCTGAGTAAAGTGGGGTGTGGTTTACCTAATGTTTTACATAGTTTTGTTTGGAGGAGAACAGGTGCTACTGGCCTGTGGTTGGATGTCCCACCTGCTCAGAGGCTGAGCTCATGTGCTGTTAGAACAGTGAGTGTGTGGACCATGCTTTGCTATGTCTGCACCGGGCCAGCACCTTAATGAGCCGCCCGCGTCCGAAACCCCCCAGACCTGCAGATCTCAGGGCGGACGAGAAGCACGAGGGTTTCACTCCCGTTTTACCGACAGAAAGGCCAGCAGTGTGCACGAGCACTCGCTGACATTCATCACAGCTGAAGAGAACTCACTACGCCTGCCTGCTCTCTCTGGGGTCTGACATGACTGAAGGGTGTGTGTGTGTGTGTGTGTGTGTGTGTGTGTGTGTGTGTGTCAGGTATGTGTTTGTGTATGTGTCAGAGGTGGGACCAAGTCAGTGTTTTGCAAGTCTCAAGTAAGTCCAAGTCTTTATACCTCAAGTCCCGAGTCAAGTCTCAAGCAAAGACACTCAAGTCAAGTCAAGTCTCGAGTCAAGACAGGCAACTGTCAAGTCAAGTCCCAAGTCTGAAACTTGGAATTTCAAGTCCTTTCGAGTCTTTTTTTTTTTTTTACCAATGTTGCAGGTATATTTTAAATGTAAATAATAGACATGCGTTCTTTTTAAAATCTGTATTCTCCTCAAATCTTGATAAAACATGTGCAACTGAAAACACGAAGTATAAAAAAAATTAAAATTACACCTCTTTATTGCACAGTTCAATTTGTTAAACTTAGCTGCAAAAATATTCATACTTTAAACTACAATTTTCCAGAAATAAATATTCTGTGAAAAAGTCATAAGTAGAACTCCATGTTCAAATAAAAAGTGCTGATATTTTCACAGTACAATACAAAGAACCATAACGGCATTTTCCCTCTCTTCTCTTATCTGGTTTCTTGGAGAACATGTGTGTCCATGTGTGAGTGACACAAGACAAACAAATATAAGAACTGAACAATTAACAGGAATCTGCAACTTTAGACATTTCAGTAAACTATTCTGCATTGCATTTGCTGGCCAAAAGTCTGTATGTCATTTGTGCACGATGAATGATGTCCCCATAGCTGAAAACTCGCTCCACTTTTGTCAATATATTTTTTTCTCGACGTAGATGTCTTCAAATACACAATCCATGCTGAGATAGAACTGGATATTATGATGGTGACAGAGAGAGGCCCTCTTCCCTGAGTTCAGATACAGAACCCAGGGTTGCCAACTCTCACGCATTGAGCGTGACTGTGCGTTCACACCGAAAGCGACGAGAGCGACACGGCGACCGGAAGTCATTCATTTTCAATGAGAGTGAGCGACACCCAGCGACGCGAAGTGAGCGATTCGAGCGACGCGAACAAGTTGAGCTTGGCTCAACTTTATGCAAATGAGCAGTGACGCGCGGCGGCGACTACCAATCAGAAAGTATGTTTGCACCCTCCTCCGAAACCGCACCTCTGACTTTGGTTCCTACTGATTATTTGTTCCGATTGCAAAATGGAGGAGAGATTAATAGTGGCTGTCTCTGGATGTCCCGCACTTTACGATGTTTATTTTTGGAGGGAATAATGTTCATTTGTTAAAAAACATCTGCAATAAATTAGCGTATACCCTATTATTGGTTATGATTTTTTAAATTCCTGTTTGATCTTCGAGTCAGGGGTAAAAAGTAAAAAAAATACATAAACATTTTAGGTTTATATACTATATGTGTTTTATACACACACTATGTTTTATACACGCACTCCTTTATAATCGTGTGTCCTGTAATCAATAGATTAAAATAAATACTGCGTCCTGCTTTAAAAACGTGATTTGCATATCTGTCACGTGCTGCATGCAGGCGTGATGTTGGACACGCCCCCACGCGACGCGATGCTGGCGACTCGGCGACGGAGAGCGATTTTATCGCTTTCGGTGTGAACGCACAGTGAGACACACGCATTTGACCGTCTTCACACGCTCTCACGCCACACATCCGATTTCTCACGCCGGAAAAAAATCTAGTTTATTTACCTCTGATCCACATCTATGATTCAATGAGTTACTAGTTCGCTCTGGCACCAACCACTGGCGATCGATCGATCGCGATATAATGCTTAATTTGTGTCCATTTTACACCCCGCCCGGTAACAATTCACGTTCGCTGACCCCCCCCCCCCCCCCCCCCCCCCCCATTTGATTGGTTGTGCTGCAGCTCATGCACACACACACGTACAGAGTGTAGAAAAGCAGAGGACTGGTCTGCGTCAGAAGGACGGAAATGAAATTAATGGGGCGCACTTTATAAATATTAATATGCGTTTTAAAATTTAGATTTGGGGTAAAAAAAAAATCAAGTCTTTGCAAGTAAACAGGTTCAAGTCCAATTCAAGTCCCAAGTTATTGGTGTAAAAGTCCAAGTCAAGTCTAAGTCTCTGAATATTTTTTCAAGTCAAGTCAAAAGTCTTAATATTAATGACTCGAGTCTGACTCGAGTCCAAGTCATGTGACTCGAGTCCCCACCTCTGGTATGTGTATGTGAGTGTCAGGGTTAGTGTGTCCATGTTAACAGGCTCCCAATAGATTTTTTCCTTTTCCTTATATATTCTGAGAGACAGTTGGAAAAAAACCCCCACTAAACACTCTATGTATTGATATTAATGACACTTTGACACAAGTAGTCTATGTGCAGCTTATATAACAGTGTAAATTTATTCTAACTTCAATTTAACTATACAGTTATACACCTCCCTCAAAATTAATATACAGCCATTAGTGTCTACACCACCAGGAACAAAAGTGAGTACACCCCTCAGAGACTACACTCCTCAGAGACTACACCTCTCAGAGACTACACCCCTCATAGACTACACCCCTCAGAGACTACACCCCTCAGAGACTACACCTCTCAGAAACTACACCTCTCAGAGACTACACCCCTCAGAGACTACACCCCTCAGAGACTACACCCCTCATAGACTACACCCCTCAGAGACTACACCCCTCAGAGACTACACCTCTCAGAAACTACACCTCTCAGAGACTACACCCCTCAGAGACTACACCTCTCAGAGACTACACCCCTCAGAAACTACACCCCTCAGAGACTACACCCCTCAGAGACTACACCTCTCAGAAACTACACCTCTCAGAGACTACACCCCTCAGAGACTACACCCCTCAGAGACTACACCCCTCAGAGACTACACCTCTCAGAGACTACATCCCTCAGAAACTACACCCCTCAGAGACTACACCTCTCCATCTCCATCTCTTATCCTGACTCCACATGTCTTATTTTATTCCCAACAGCATAATCTTTATAATTGAACAGGATCATTTTCAGAGCATGTTGCTTGTCCTCTCCGCACAAATTCAACGCTGCTGCCCCCCTCCCCTCTCCCGGTTACGCATAAACTGAGCTGAGCAGTTCATATTTTACAGCACCATTTAATACAAAATGATCCAGTTATGTGATTCTATATTACTTATTTATTATGTTAAAATCAGGATGACCAGACGTCCTCTTTTTCCTGGACATGTCCTACTTTTGAGACCTAAAAAAATGTCCAGGGGGAATTTCAACATCGTCCGGGATTTTGCGAAGGAAGTGTGGGTAGATCGCATGACATTAAAAAGAAAAAGTAGTGTATGAATGACAGGCTATCATCCATCTGCACTGACGGTTGTATTTTGATTGACATACATGGTAGCCAATCCGACGTCTAGGGTTTGAGGTTTGACACCCCCCCCCCACCCCGTCAACAATCAAATCGACACACACGCCGCTAAAAAATAAATTTGTAAAAGGTGTCCTCCTTTTCAGAAACCCAAATCTGGTCAGCCTAGTTAAAATAAGGATTTCAAGTCTTTTCAAGTCTTAAAGCTCAAGTCCGATTCCAAGTCCAAGTCAGTAAAGGTAAAGTCAAGTCAAGTTGCAAGTCTTCAGTGATGTTGTCGAGTCAAGTCACAAGTCATCAGTTTAGTGACTCGAGTCGGACTCGAGTCCAAGTCATGTAACTCGAGTCCACACATCTGGAGACTACACCCCTCAGAGACTACACCCCTCAGAGACTACACCTCTCAGAAACTACACCCCTCAGAGACTACACCTCTCAGAGACTACACCCCTCAGACTACACCCCTCAGAGACTACACCTCTCAGAGACTACACCTCTCAGAAACTACACCCCTCAGAGACTACACCTCTCAGAAACTACACCCCTCAGAGACTACACCTCTCAGAGACTACACCCCTCAGACTACACCCCTCAGAGACTACACCTCTCAGAGACTACACCTCTCAGAGACTACACCCCTCAGAGACTACACCCCTAAGAGACTACACCTCTCAGGGACTACACCCCAAAATGTCCAAATTGTGCACTGCTTGGCATTTTCCCTCCAAAATGGTGAGAAAATGTGACTTGTTAGTGTTACTAGGTCTCAGGTGTGCATAGGGAGCAGGTGTGTCCAATTTAGTAGTACAGCTCTCACAATCTCTCATACTGGTAGAGTTCCAGAGGTCCGAAAGTTCCAACATGACACCTCATGGCAAAGAATTCTCTGAGGATATTAAAAGATGAGTTACATGAAAATGGCCAATGCTACAAGAAGATCTCCAACACCCTGAAAGTGAGCTGCAGCACAGTGGCCAAGATCATCCAACGTTTTAAAGAGCAGAGTCCACTCAGAACAGACCTCACGTTGGTCGTCCAAAGAAGCTGAGTGCACGTGCTCAGCGGCACATCTGAATGCCGTCTTGGAAAGATCGGCGCAGGAGTGATGTCAGCATTGCAGCAGAGATTGAAGAGGTGGGGGGAGGGGTGGGGCACCTCTCAGTACTCAGACCAAACGCCACACACTACATCACATTGGTCTGCATGGCTGTCACCCCAGATGACGCCTCTTCTGAAGAACGTACACTTGTTGACATGCTGAAGACATGTCAACAAAGCACATGGACTACTGGAACCATGTTGTATGGTCTGATGAGACCAAGATTTGTTTGGTTGAGATGGTCTTCAAGCATGTATGGTGGCAGTCAAGTGAGGAGTATGAAGATAAGTGTGTCATGCCTACAGTCCTTCATGGTGGTGTGAATGATGTGGTGTGGGGCTGCATGAGTGCAGCAGGTGTTGGGGAGTTACATTTCATTGAGGGACACATGAACTCCAATATGTACTGAACACTGAAGCAGAACATGATCCCCTCCCTCTGGAAACTGGGCGACAGGACAGCTTAAGACGACCTCTGCTTTAGGTCATCTGGCCAAACACGTCTCCAGACCCAAACCCAACAGAACATCTTTGGGGCACCTCTAGCGGAAGGTGGAGGTGTGCAAAGCTTTGAATATCTGCCAGCTCTGTGATGTCATCATTGAGGAGTGAAAAAGCATTCCAGTGGAAACCTGTGAAGCTCTGGTGATGTCCATGACCAGGAGAGTTAGGGCAGTTCTGGAGAATAATGGTGGCCACACAAAATATTGACACTTCAGGAACTTTCACTAAGGGGTGTACTCACTTTTGTTGCCATTGCTTTAGACACTAGTTTAGTTACTTTGAGGGAAGAATTAATTTACAGTGTTATATAAGCTGCACACAGACTACTTTTCATTGTGTCAAAGTGTCATTTTGTCAGTGTTGTCCAATGAAAAGATATACTTAAATATCTGCAGAAATGTGAGGGGTGTACTCACTTTTGTGATGCACTGTACATGTATTCATATATCATATATCATGAGATTTCTATGATATTTTCCATTTACCATGCATAAATGCCTTACTGTTTCACTACATCTATCTAAATAAATAATTGAACACCCTGTGACTTTGCAAGTTCTCCCACTTAGAAATCATGGAGCGGTCTGAAATTTTCATCTTAGGTCCATGTCCACTATGAGAGACATATTCCAGAAATCACAATGTATGATTTTAAAATAATTTATCTGTGTGTTACTGCTGCAAATAAACCAAGGAGCCACTCTTTGGTTATCCTGGCTGTGCACTTTGGGTCATTGTCATGTTGAAAGACCCAGCTACGACCCATCTTCAATACTCTAACTAAGGAAGGGAAGGAGATTGTTCCCCAAAATCTCGCACTACATGGCCCGGTCATCTCCTTAATACAGTGCAGTCGTCCTGTCCCATGTGCAGAAAAACACCACAAAAGCATGACGCTTCCACCCCCATTCTTCACAGTAGGGATGGTGTTTTAGGGATGGTACTCATCATTCTTTGTCCTCCAAACACGGCGAGTGGAGTTAAGACCAAAAAAGTTTTATTTTGGTCTCATCTGACCACAGAACTTTCTCCCATGACTCCTCTGGATCATCTAAATGTTCATGGGTGAACTTAAGACAGGCCTGGACGTGTGCTGATTTAAGCAGGAGAACCTTCTGTGTCATACATGACTTTAAACTATGACGTCTTTGTGTATTACCCACAGTAACCTTGGAAACAGTGGTGCCAGCTCTCCTCAGGTCATTGAGCAGCTCCTCCTGTGTAGTTCTGGGCTGGTTCCTCACCTTTCTTAGGATCATTGCTACACCACAAGGTGAGATCTTACATGGAGCCTCAATCTGAGGGAGACTGACAGTCATGTTTAGCTTCTTCTATTTTATAATAATTGCTCCAACAGTTCATCTTTTTCCACCAAGATGCTTGATAATGGTCCCGTAGACCTTTGCAGTCTTGTGGAGGTCTAGAACTTTGTCTCTGGTGTCTTTGGACAGCTCTTTGGTCTTAGCCATGTTAGTAGTCTTACTGATGTGTATGGGGTGGACAGGTGTGTTTATGCAGCTAATGACCTCAAACAGGAGCTCCTAATTTAGAATAATAAGTGGAGTGGAGGTGAACTTTTTAGAGGCGGACCAACAGGTCTTTGAGGGCCAGAATTTTTGCTGATTGGCAGGTGCTCAAATACTTATTTGCAGCAGTAATACACAAATACATTTTTAAATCATACATTGTGATTTCCAGATAATTTTTTAGATTAGGTTTCTCACAGTGGACATGCACCTAAGATGAAAATTTGGTGGAATTTATAAGGTTTATAAATAAGGTTTATTTATATATAAGGTTTACAGGGAAAAAGGACATTTCGGACAGTGCTTCTATATAATAAATATATTTTTCGTGAGATTCTTATTTTCTTCTCTGAAGAAGATATGTTACTCTCTCTCTCTCTCTCTTTCTCTCGCTGACACACACACAGTTCTAAGGCCATCAGCACTAATAAGACTTCACCAAGACGGGTTGCTTCTTGCCATTCGGTTTCTGGGGTCTCTGAAGTCTGTCATGGCCCTATGTGTACGGAGAAGACAGCAAACTGATCTAGTTAATAGAAAGAGAGAGAGGGGGGGAGTGAAAGAGGAAGGGAGAGACAGAGAGGGAGAGAGAAAGAAGGTGAAGAAGAGCAAGGAGAGAGGGAGAGAAAGGAGGGGGAAGGGGAGAGAGGGAGAGAGGAATAGATGGAGAGAGGTAAGGCATCCTTGCCCCTGAAGACACTCTTTCTGTATAAATGTCAATACTGCATCAGAACAGAACTCTGGGATACTCTGGGATTATGCTGTTCATTGTAAAAACATTCAGGCATCAGAGAAGAATAATGTGCCATATTAACATAGCATGAAACAAATAAATGATTCATCCTGCTGTGAATACTCTCAATACTGTCATCTGGGGGAACCCATTTTAATACTGCAGTTTTCTACATTTCCCCGACAGAAACAATGAAAGATGCTACAAGGATATTTACTGTACCCCATCTAGATGCATAGTCAGTCATGCATATGCAAACGTACTCTGCTCTTAGTGAACTGGGATCCAATCCTGAGAGATTCCCTGCTTGGAGGCGTGTTCCTCTGACTGTTGATTGGCAGATATTCACACATGACCCAGGTGTGCCAGGTCATTCCAGATCTTTAATGGGATCTCTGCAGGATTCTACTCAGGAGTCTTCAACTAAGGACCATGCTTCCATACTTCCATACTACCATAGTGTCACAGTTCAACCCTGACGCTCATTGGTATTCATGTATACGTTCTGTCTGTGTCTTTGTGTGCTTACGACCGTGTGTGTTTCTTGGAGTGTGTGTGTTCGTCTATTATTCATTTCACATGTCCTGTCTCTTGTCTCGTTCTCGTCATGCACTACGTGTTGTTATCGTCAGGGTATTTAAGTGTGCGTGTTATCACATAGCATGAATATATTTACAATAACGGCTATAATAGCGTCGAACAGTAGGCATATATTTAACATGTTGCTATACAGATTACAGATACAGATTATTATTATAAAAACGTTCCATTATGATGTCACAATAAGCCCGGAGTTTAGTCTGTGTCTGCTGATTATTGTTGTATTCTCATGTATTGGACGTGTTACCTGGTTTGATTTAGTGTGCTTTCTTTGGACTTTGTGTTTCGTCTTCTCCAGTGTGTTACGGTGTGTGCTTGTTTGTCCTAAGTATGTCGATTCGTGTTGGATATGTTTAATGTTTAATGGATTTAACCCAAGCTTGCCTGTACGACCCTGAATTCAGAATGACCTTCAATAAATCTTGCTCTTCTCAGCATGTGTGTCCGCCTTATTGCTCCGTAACCCCTAGTGCGTTACAATTATTATAAATTATCACTCTTACATCTGTACAGAGGTCAACCATGTGATTGGTGGATAAAGAACTGGCGTTCTGCCTACCATTTCTATATCTGTCAGACATTCCTCCTCTATCAGACCTCCCTACTCTATGACCTCTCTCTATCAGACCTTCCTCCTCAATCAAACTCCCTCCTCTATCAGACCCCTCTTCTTTATCAGACCCTACTCCTGTATCAGATTCCCATCCTCTGTTAAGCCTCTTTCCTCTATCAGACCCTTCTCCGTCAGTCCTGCTTCCACTATCAGACCCCATGCTCTATCAGACCCTCCTCCTCTATCAAACCCCATGCTCTATCAGACCCTCCTCCTCTATCAGACCCTCCTCCTCTATCAGACCTTCCTCTATCAGACCCCATGCTCTATCAGATCTCCCTCCTCTATCAGACCCTCCTCCTCTATCAGACCTTCCTCTATCAGATCTCCCTCCTCTATCAGACCCTCCTCCTCTATCAGACCTTCCTCTATCAGACCCCATGCTCTATCAGATCTCCCTCCTCTATCAGACCCTCCTCCTCTATCAGACCCTCCTCCTCTATCAGACCCCAATCCTTATAAGATCCCCTCCTTTTTCATACCCCTTCATTTATCAGATCCCCATATCTATCAGGACTGCTACACCTCTAACTGACCTCCTTTATAACATGTTTCTCCTCTATTTAACCTCTCTCCTCTATCAGACCCCCCACCTCTATCAGACCCTCCTCCTCTATCAGACCTTCTTTTTTTGTTATATCCTGTCACGTTGAGGACCCCGGCCCCTCCCTTTTGGGCGTGCGTATACGTAGTCCACGTGCATTGTCTGCGTCAGTGGATATCCGTGGTTATGGTTATGTCGTGTGATTAATAAGTCTCACCTGTGACTTGTCTCGTAATCACGTGGGGCTAATGTGGTTTGTCTATTTAATGTGCGCTCGCGCAGTGTCCTGTGCTCGTCGTTGTCTAAAGTCTACACGTTGCGGTGTCTGTGTTCTCTGTGCGCTATTGCGCAATCTTTGTTAGAATTAAAAGTGACGTTTGCTGCTATAGAGGGATTCTGTGTCTCGTCCTTCACGCCGCACCCATCGTCACATATCCCTGGTCACCTCCATAACAATTCCCATTTGACCTGATCCACTATTATGAATAAATCACAATTCTAACCCCAGTGAACAATTAAAATCATCCATTAGCAGCCTTGAGAACACACGTTCATCAGAGCTCGTGAACATCAGAGGCCTGCTCCTCAGTGTTCCTGCTCCTCCGTGTTCCTGCTCCTCCGTGTTCCTGCTCCTCCGTGTTCCTGCTCCTCCGTGTACAGTCTGCTGTGTTGATTCCTCAGGAGTTCAGAGCTGCCGTTTTGCAGTCGACTGCGCTGCCTCAGAACACCGTGAAGGACACAGATAGATTTGACATCCAGCACGACGCTAACGGCATCACTCTGGATTTACCCGTGTGGGTTGATTAATAATGGAGGCCAATTTCCAACATTCCCCCATGTGACTGTCTACGCACGTTGAGTGTGGGTCTAGCTTTAAGAAGGTCCTAAGGTCCATGAGGGCAATAGAAGGTTAACCAGACCCTCAGTGGGGATCAGAAGACAACAAACAAGTAATTATGATGACAGTCAAACAGTGGTATAGGCCATATATGTATATAGATCTAGGCCATATTGGTATATAGGTATAGGCAATGTAGGTATGTAGGTATATAGGTATAGGCCATAAAGGTACAGTATGTAGGTATATATTTATAGGCCAGTACACCAAACAGCTCAATTAATGAGCTACTGATCTCATGGGTGCACTGGGAGTGTCAGTGGCAGAATTAATTCAGAGTGATTCTCAAAAGTGAATTTGCCAACATGTGAAACTGAATAGGAATGAGGAAGGCTTCTGGAATGATGTGAAAATCGATCCGCTTTACAAACTCAAATGCCCATTTCACAGGCTTAGGTCAAAGGAGTTAAAGAAAATATGTTGAAAGCATCTATAATTCCACTTCTGTTTGGCTTAATCTGTAACTTTTTGTGAAAGAAGAACTTCACGGATGAGTCATTTGTAAATGTGCACTGAATCACTCCACTGAGATTCAAAAAAAGAAAGAAAGCAGATTAGAGTCTCCATGTGCACGCTGACAAACAGAGCCGCCCGAGACAACCCGAGCCCAACAGTGCCGGTCCACAAGGCCTAACTATGATAAATGGGCCATTGCGTAGCCCTAAACAAGCCAAACACACACAGCTCTGCGGGGAGCGTTTACAAGCAAACATTTATATCGTTTCTCAAACAGTTCTGCCAGTGCCACACATAACGGAGGAAGATGTAATGAAAACCCTTAAAGTCTTTAAGCTGCCCCTCACTTTGCTGCCACAGGGGTTTCGTCCTAGTTTTAAAAGTTAAACGTTACTGTAGATTTCTGTAAAAGAGTAAGAACGGCTCTTTCTCCTCAGAATGGTGCACAGTGCTGTGCAAATGTTTTAGGCTACCATTACATTTGTAGCTTTAGCCTTGGCATGATCACCATGTATAATTTTTTCTTTCATCAGGAAATTTGTATGCAGTATTAAAACACAGAAAACAATCATTAATGAAACAGGTTCTCTAGGCGTTAATGGTGAGTGTTTGGTGTCATCTCCTCTCAGTCTTGAGAAGCAGCAGGAACCTGGTTCTCTTAAACCTCAGTGGAATGGAACCTGGTGGAATGGTACCAGAAGATTACTCAGAGAACTTCAGGATTGTCTCCCCAAAGACAGATCATGATGGCTAAGTGCCAGGAGAGGTCACGCTAAATAGTAAATTCACCAAACAGGCATCTGTCCTGACATTTAGACGATATTGTTCTTAGGTCAAATTGTATCTGCTTGTATCTGCTTTTCAACAGAAATGACACACCAGTTTCTCAAATCCATTGTTTATCTAGTTGTTTGCTCCTTGCCTACATATCTTATGCTGCCTATTTTCTCCCGAGTTGAAGGCCAGATCGAACGGCTCAATAAACAAACGTTACCTGCCAACTCCCTACATTTTTCCAATGCACATAAAAATTTTATATACAGTCATCCCTAACAAAGAAGGTTTGACGGTTTTAAGGAATTGTCTTGAAGCGAGACCGGAGAAATGGCCTCCTACAAACGCACTCTTAACACTGTCAGAACTTGTGTTAACTCTAAACTTGTGCTAACTCTAAACTTCTGTTAACTCTAAACTGCTTCACCTTTGATTCCAAATAAGAGTTAGAATGCACCCTAAAGTGGGACCATCCAATACAATCCACTTTGAGAAACATTTTTTAACAATATACAGGCCCTGTAGCCTTAGTTCATGTGTTTCTTAGCGTGTATGTGTTCATCTGTGTTATTTGTATCACCTGTCTGCTATCTCGTTATCTTTAGGTGTTGCTGGCTAGCCTTGCCCTCTCTGTCAATCATGTCTTATGTCTTCGGTTTTCGTTACGGCCTGTGGATATTCTTTTCAGCTGTGTGTTGTTAAATTGGGTCGTTAGTTTGTGTAGCTAATAATATCGTGTGTCCTAGGTGAGGGTTAATTTGTGTGGTTGTATTACTGTTGGTTTGTAGTTGTAGCATTCGTGTGTCTAGCCATATTTATATGGGCTTTCATGTTTTGTTTATTTCTTCCAATGTTGTTCCGTTTGTGGTGTCTCTGGGTTTATGGTTTTGTGTAAATTTGAGTCTTGCCATTTTTCTGGTTTTTCTGAGTTCATTCTGCATTTTAGTGTCTGTTTAGTTCTCCATTCGTCGTTTCGGTTTGTCGATTGTTTCACGTGTAGCAGGTAGTATACATGTTCATTAGGCTTCACATTTGAGATGTTTTGCTTGTTTGAACATTTAGTTTCTTGTCAGTGTTTGTCGTGTTTGTTGTTTATTAAATGCCTTGATGTATTATAGTTGTTTAGTCTTTCTTTTTTTAGTCGTTTTCTTTAGGTTTGGTATCTGGTTATTTCACGTGTCATGCCGCATCGTTCAGCTAGCGTTTCTTCAGTCCTACGTAAAGCGTCTGGCTAAAGATCCGCTCCCTCAGCATATGTGTCCGCCCAGCGTTACAGTTGAACTCGTGTCTTGCATGTCGTCTTCGCCAGTGGTTGTCTGACTTCGGTCCGGTGTGTTTGTGTTGTGTATTCTCGTTATTAAAAGATCTACGTTTAACCTGCTCTCACCTCCGCATCCAGCTTCTGCCTTGGGATCTTGCAACTGCTATGTTAATGCTAATGGACAATGTATTAATGACACGTCTGCATTGTCAGTATGGCAGCACTGATATTCAGAAACTTAAACAGAAAGTAACTAATCTACACTGGAACAGTGTTGGAACTACAGAACTCCATAAAATGAATGCTATGATTTTAATGTACTATAAAAAACACAAAGTGATTTGCTGAAGAAGGACCATGGGGACAGAGTGATAGATGTCCAGGGAAACAAGGCATTTCAGACAGAAGTCCTTCATCAGCTGTCTATGCAAGGGGCCTGTGTAGGAAGTACAAATTTGGAATAAACTGTGTTGTAGTATAAAAGGTTTCCAGACAATCAGAACGTTTTGGTCAGAGGTCATGGCTGATGAAGGAACCATGCGAGGAAATGCACTCAGAAGCCCTTTCCATGCAGAGCTAACGAAGGCCCCCTGTCTGAAACATCCTGGTCCTGAAGTTAGTTGGGGCTGTCTTGTCCTCATTTTCACCTCCGTCTTCAGCTCAACTCGGTAACAAACGAGTCCCGTGAGCAGTCACGTTTGCGTCGCCGTTCCTGTTCCTCCCATGCAGATCTTACACAGCCAGACCTTAAGGGCCTCATCTGCGCGACTAAGCCACTGCTCTCCAGCAGATATGTGACCGTGTGCAGCAGAGGAATATCTCACAGGAAGCGGCTGGTGGATCGTGTGGGGCCTGTGTGATTGGGCTTGGCCTTTTATACATGACCTTTCAAATGTGAACCCGCACACTTTGCATTTCAGATCATCGTCGTGTGATCCCCACACCCAGAGACGGTCCTCTCTGCTCCCTGCTACTGTTTCTCCCGCGGTGAGCCTCGCTCAGCCTAGCCAAGGCATTATTAACCAGGTCTCTGATTTAATTCTATATGGTATCTGGGGGAAGATTATTTAAGGAAGACCTGACCACTTATGCACTGCAAGGCAACCAGTTTATGAATTCTAATGACTTTTACAATGTGTTTTACGATTAGTTTTACTGTGAGCTTTGCAGTGAGTTTAATAAAAGGGTTTTACAGAGATTACAACAATGGTGTTTTAATGAGGATGTAATTGCAGACCTACGGTTTATTGAGATGACTATCTTATGATCCTATGGTGGTTGAGAAGCTTAAGTGGGTTTGGTTGGACGCGATGGAGAGTGTGGAAGAAAGAGGATGACCTGAGAACAGTGGCAGGATGAAGAACGTCCCAAATAGTAAATTCCTATTCCTTCAATATTCACAATATTCCCACAGGAGTGATGATGAATCCTCATATAACAGAATCTTTGAAAGAGGTCCAGTACATATGCCAGTGGTTGTGTATTTTCCAGACTTGTACACACACAGGCACATACACTGTTGAGAGGCAGGTAACCTTAATCTTATTCAGCGTTAAAATCTGAGAGGTGTTGAGGAACAAGCGTGTGTGTCCCTCACCTGTGTCAAGCCTCTCTTGTGTGTGCTGGTGCGTGGGGCCCTGGGGCTGCAGAGGTCCAGACATCAGCCCACACTGCTCTGACATTTCTGCACAGGGTCCATTCAGTAGGACCGCCAGGCTGCATTCAGCTGGAGAGAAACACGCACATGTAGACTGAACACACATCAGACAGAACGTCCTGCAGCACACGCACTGAGACAGGAGACAGCAGAGCAGAGAGACAGTAGAGCAGTGAGACAGTAGAGCAGGGAGACAGTAGAGCAGGAAGACAGTAGAGTAGAGAGACAGTAGAGCAGAGAGACAGTAGAGCAGAGAGACAGTAGAGTAGAGAGACAGCGGAGCAGGCAGACAGCAGAGCAGAGAGACAGTAGAGTAGGGAGACAGCAGAGCAGGGAGACAGCAGAGCAGAGAGACAGTAGAGCAGGGAGACAGTAGAGCAGGGAGACAGCAGAGCAGGGAGACAGTAGAGCAGGGAGACAGTAGAAAGAATGGAGATTGGGGGAGACAGGAGAGAGAAGACAAAGTCAGGAAGGAGAAGAGGAAAGAAAGGAAAGGTGAGTGATTAATGGAGAGAGGGCGAGAGCCTGGCAGAAGGATTCTGACATGGGGGCGCCAGGCGGATGTGCGGAGGGGGGGGGTCACGCTGTCAGCACCCCCATGTCCTTCCTGCCTCACCTCCAGAGTTGCGGCTCCTTCACACAGCAGACCTGCAGCCCAGCCCTGGTGCTCCGACGTTCACACCATGGGCCCTGTCTTCTGCTCCAGGCTGCTCAGGGATGCCATGAAGAATTGATAACCCTCACTGCCAGTCTGCGTGATTGCACTGGACACCCTTTTAATGGACACTCAAGGAAAACCTCTGAGCATTGCCCACAAACATGACAGCTTTTCAAACTTTCAGACTACTGTGAATTGCGACCACTTAGCAATGATGAAATGTCAATGTGTGACAGTGTTACAACTATTTATGCAACTGATTCGCTATAGAAATGCATGTGTGTACTTTGAAGTAATTAAGTTAATTATACAGTGTAAATGACACAAGGCAAACAAGTTTAAATACATTTCAAAAATACATGATATAAACATTCAACAACTCTAGGCCAAATATGGGGTTAGAACATACATTCTGGGCTTTGCCTGTCCTGACACAGTGCTTTATTGGGGTGAGGTGTGTGTTGTAGTGTGACGGGTGAGGTGCGACACTACACACACCACAGCATTTGCGCACATGCTGAATTTGTACCCCTGTAACTCTAATGTACTCACTAGCATGACAAATGAGAGTATGTTGTATATATGATGTATATGTGGTCAGTGTAATGTTTATTGTGTGGTGTGTGTGTAGTGTTTATGATGTATGTGGTTTGTGTAATATTTATGGTGTTTGTGTGGTGTGTGTAGTGTTTATGATGTATGTGTGGTTTGTGTAATATTTATGGAGTTTGTGTGGTGTGTGTGTGTGTGTGTGTGTGTGTGTGTGTGTGTGTGTGTGTGTGTGTGTGTGTGTGGTGTTTCTGTAGCAGCTGAGCAGAATGAACTGAAAAAGAAAAAGTTCACAAACAACAAAACAAAACTGAGTAATTACTGAGATGAAGTCTAAGATTAATTAAAATGTATGTAATAAAATAAAATATAATTAATTAATATTAGTAATTAATGTAAGATTAAGTCTTAAAAAACTCTATAATTACTGGAGTAATAAAAGTAAGTCTGGCTCTTCAGTTTGTTGGCAAGTCAGGCTTTCAGGTCTCTGGTTATTGATTCAACGCTCTAGGTGTTAATTCAACACTGGGGATTTTCCTGGTTATATAACAAGCCCTGCGGTTGTGTCTTGTTTGCTGCTGAGTGTGAGGGCACAGTTCCTCTCTCCTGAGTGTCAGCTTCAGCAGATGGAGAGAGACAGAGACAGAAGGGATACATATATATATATACAGAGAGAAAGAAAGACTGGAAGAAAGATAGAAAGGTTGAAAGAGGGTGGGAGAGAGCAAGAGATGGAGAGAGAAGGAAAGAGGGCCAGTCAGAGACAGGGAGAAGAGATAGAACATCAGGGAGAGATGGAGAGAAAGAGAGACATGGAGAGAAAGAGGGAACATCAAGGAGAGAGTGAGAGAGAGAGAGAGAGAAAGAGGGAACATCAGGGAGAGATGGAGAGAAAGAGAGACATGGAGAGAAAGAGGGAACATCAAGGAGAGAGTGAGAGAGAGAGAGAGAGAGAAAGAGGGAACATCAGGGAGAGATAGAGAGAAAGAGAGACATGGAGAGAAAGAGGGAACATCAAGGAGAGAGAGAAAGAAAGAGGGAACATCAGGGAAAGATGGAGAGAAAGAGATACATCGAGAGAAAGAGGTAACATCAAGGAGAGAGAGAGAGAAAGAGGGAACATCAGGGAGAGAGAGAGAGAAAGAGGGAACATCAGGGAGAGAGAGAGAGAAAGAGGGAACATCAGGGAGAGATGGAGAGAGAGAGATGGAGAGAAAGAGGGAACATCAAGAAGAGCTTTAGCTCCTGGCTGGCTTTTGCTTAACATGCCAGCGTACATCAGCCCCTGGAGGAAGTCTGTAGCTCCTCAGGCCCGACTCTGTTACGGCTGCTCTGGGCCGTCTGGGCGTGCCTTCAGCCTAAACTCACTCCACAGCAGGCCCGGTGAAATACAGGGCCAATCGACCTGGCTGTTCTCACCACGACCCCAAAGATTCACCATCGATTGTAGCCGTGGCTACGGCCAGATGTCTTAGTTTGACTCGCTCCAGGAACAGGAGGATGCAGACCGCATCCCTGGGTTCAGTAGAAAGCGTACAGAAGGTCACCAGGGGCCTCTGCCTCCGCGGACAGCCACCTCCAGCTCTGCACCACAGCACCTGATATCACGAGGAAGCCAATCTTCTTAGAGAGGAACTATAAGCACTGTGTCCTTCACTGAAGACCAGCGAAAGCTCTTAAGGGGATGACAAAAGAAGAACTAATCTCCATGCAGGAATATCCCATGTGACCAGCAACACATACACACTACAGTAAATGTGAAGACACAGATTTGTTAAGACACAATACAACAATACAACCAGATTAATCAAATCCTTCTCCAGACATTCATTCCTACAGTCATTCATCTCCAGGGTGTTGACTTAGTAGTCTTACAGCTGATTAATTGAGTTCACATCTTGGGTATTTTTTGCATGGTGCTCGGAGGGAGAAACAAGGCGCTCCCTGCAGATGGACTTGGGGGGAGACAAATCTGAGCCATCAGCGTAGTGTCCCTATGACCCCTGACCCCTGACCCCTGCAGCTCAGTGCACCAGCGGCAGACACAGAGGTAGTCTCACTGGCAAAGAATGCTCTCCTTCCAGCCCAAAACAAATGGCACCCATGACCAAGCGAGGAGCGCTGAAGATCCTGGAGGTCCAGGATCTGACACCGGGTCGGTGTCTGAACCAGCCTCGTGCATTTTTCACGTCGGTCTCATTTCTCAACTCTAGAGACACTTCCTGCACCTTTTCCTGACCTCATGCATCACCGTAAGGTCCCGACAGTGCAGGTCAGAGGCGATCCCATAAGCTCTGCACCACAATGCTCTCATCACACACCTCACTAATGAGCCTCGTTCCTCTCCACGGAGCTCCGGGGGCAACTGGACTCCTAACACTGAGCCCGTGGAGATGAGGTGCAGCAGTGCTGCTACAGAGACCCGCAACCCTCCCCCCGGACCGGACCGGACACACTTAAGCTCCTTATACCCCACAAGCCTCTCTGATGGAATACCCACGGGTTTCACTCCAGCCAATATGAAACACGGACTGTGCTTTGGTCATTAAATAATGAGAAGCACTGTAGTACATAGAAATGAGTGTATTATTGCAGAAACACTGAGTTCCTGCAAGGAGGACTACCATGGGAAACTGCAGCACATGCAAAGAAACGACAGAGGAATGCAAACTACAGATCTATGAAATAAGAGAGATCAGTACAATGAGAGAGATCAGTACAATGACATAAGTACAAAGGGAGTGGTCAGTACAATGAGAGATAAATATAATGAGAGATGAGAATGAGAGAGATCAGTACAATGACATAAGAACAATGAACACTTGCGCAGCTGGAGTTAAAGAACCTCCATCTACCACCACTGCACCACCACAGTACGAATGTCATACCTGGCCCCTCCTCCACCTGTCATACCTGGCCCCTCCTCCACCTGTCATACCTGGCCCCTCCTCCACCTGTCATTCTTTGTCTATTTCCCTTGAACTCTGCTTTTTCTTTCATTTCCATGGTTTCCGTTATCTCTCCTGGTTATTGGTTTCACCTGTCTCTCGTTTCCTTGTTTTCCCAGTGTATGTTGTAGGTCAATGTTGGTAGTATGTATCACGGTATTTCTTGTATTTTGTACTCTGTTATTTTCCGTGTCTCTTCGTTTTCGCTCGTCTATGCTGTTAACCTGTTCATGAGTATTCAGTTAGGTTTACCCTGTGCGTATTATTATCATGGTTGTTGGTATCGGTTTTGTTACTTTTGGTATTCGTTGTAGTTTATCTAGTTGTGTTGTCGTGTTTATACTCTGGTTTTGTTTTACCTGTCTTGCATGTCTCGTGCTCTACGTGTAAGCGCGTTAAGGCTGCCTAAAGGCTTTCGCAAGTGACCACTGCGATTACGTCATTGCGTCAAGTATAAACCTAGTTTAAACCTAGCTTAAGTTAGCTATGATAGCGCTAACACCCGCTCTGTGCACCAGTATTGTACAAACCCGCCACGTTACGAGGGTCTAGATCACGTCCACTGTGCACGTGTGGGTCCAGCTCGATGCCTTACCAAACCGACCCAGACTCCTGTGAGTGCTGGGAATGAAACACTGTGCGTCTGGAGCAGGCAAGCGATGTGAGACGCGACTGACAATCTCGTGGGGTCAGTGTTTGAGACTGATCAGGTCTGCACTCTTCCGTCCCTTGTACACTTTGTCTGTGACTGTCAGCCAAACAGACCACTGTCAACACACAAAACTACCAGCATCCTTATTAACCCGAAAAATCCCAGTTTTTCATGTTCTATTTATGCCATAATGAGAGAGTGCTACTCATCAACTACTGATGATAATTCTCATGAATCTCATGAAAAAATTGTAGAAATTATAATAAACTAGTGTGATTTTATTGCACTCTTAACAAATGAAGTTGGACAGTGAAGCATGGTTAATGAATCAGACACTATGGCTAATGAATCAGACACTATGGTTAATGAATCAGACACTAGCAGCAGCACTGGGTCTAGAAGCACAAAGGTAACCTCACATTCACTTTAAACTTTAGATCGCCTGGCTACTTTCGAGCCACTCAGCCTGACATGACAGGCCGATGTGTGGCGGGTTTGGCGGTATCTTGGCCCGTGTCGGAGCTCTCTCACTCCCTGAGTGAACGCGCTAGCTAATGGCATTTCATCGGCACCATCAGCCCCAGAAGAATGGGCCCGACTCCCTGCTCGGCACGACCCACCAGGGTGAGCAGCTGTTGTTGTTGTTGTTGTTGACGACGCTTGTCCTGAGAAAAGGTCCGGGCAGGAAGCAGGAGGCGGGACAGCGTCCCGGCATTCGGCACCTTTCAGCGGAAGTCTTGGCACCTCGCTGAGGTTGCCGTGCTGACAGACCCCGACAGCCACGCTATCTCACCTGCCAATCCAGCACGGACTCCTCCAAACTCACAGATTGCAACCGAATTACTTTTGCCTTTTTTTCCCTGAATTATTTACCCCGAGGATGCTGTGTTTCAGTTGTTATCTCCCAAATAGAACAGCCTTCACACACACATCTTCGCTGTCAGCTCAGACTTTGACAATAGCCAGAGCAGGAAATTAAAAAAACTCCCCCTGATCATTCGAACTTGGGGAGGGGCGTGAGGGGCGTGAGGCGGACCGCAGCCTTATTGAAGATCTGACTGAGCTTGTGTCTGACAGCATATCAGCTTCTGCCACAAGTGAGCAGAGTCTTGGACTTCAAAGGAAACAATAGGATTATTACCCATTATTACACAATCCCTGAGTACTATATGTCACATCCCCACTGACACGCTGTGCCTTTACCGTGGCATGAAGTGAGTGAGACCCTTCTCAGACTCTCTTTAGTCAGTCTGTTTCAGCGACTGATTCTCTTGCTGTTTGTTAAGCAGCATTGATTAAGTCCTGTCTTCGTTCCGCCTCTTCACAAAATGCGCAAAAGTGCAAAAGGATCTTTAACCCCTCGACAGAAGCCATTTCTGACTGGCTGTGTGAGTCATGGTCCAGTGAGCTTTAGCACCTCTGAGGAGGCATGAAAGCACATCATCGTTTTCACACCAACCATCATCTGACTTAGGGAATTAAGAATTTGTCAGCAAATCACCTTTTTTCTAGTTCACCAGATCATGAATATTCATGCAAGCTGTCATGCCAGAGTCTCAGATCGATGATGTCTCTCTGTGGACAGATGGTGTGGTTAATGAAATCCTACAGAGTGCATTAGAATTCCACATCAGTCAAAAGCATGTGGTTGTAAGAACATGCCTTGAATGAAACTATAATTGTGCTTTACCACAAAATGTAAATATTCATACTTTTATAGATAAATGCACAAAGCAGCCTTCCAGTTAATCTGAGAGGGCATCACTGGATGTCTCATCACTGAGACTGTGGGTCGACATTTACCCTGCTGTGTTTACAAGTCATGAGTCACAATTTGAACTAACTTTATGGTCAGGATTTGTATGTGGGACCGATATGGAATGCTAGGATCAGTACAGGACACTGTGTAATCAGTACAGGACACTGTAATCAGTACAGGACACTGTGTAATCAGTACAGGACACTGTGTAATCAGGGGACATCATGTGGGTGCACATAGGGAACACACTAAACTGTAGTACTGTGGACGACTACAGGCGAATGCTTTCTGGTTTCTTTCCAATTTAATGCCAATACCGAGTCTCTCTATAGCTCTGGTCTAGCATCTCTGTAGCTCTCTGTAGCATTCCTAGCTGTTAGCATTCCTGCTCAAGATCACATCCATAAAATTGTATATAGGAGAGTGATATGGGAGAATTATATAGGAGAGTGATATGGGAGAGTGATATAGGAGAGTGATATGAGAGAATGATATAGAAGAGTGATATAGGAGAGTGATATGTGAGAATGATACATGAGAGTGACATGCAGTCAGCTTCAATCAACAGTGCATATTTTTTCACCTTTCAACAAGGTTCGTCATGAATGTGATTATTCAATTTCATTATCGACACACTGCACTTTGTCCACTGGGCTGTGTTAAATCTCTCTCTCACTCATGCTCCCTCACTCTTTCTATCTCTTTCTCACTTGCTCTCTCTCACTCTCCCTCTATCTTTCTCGAATGAAGAAGATGCAGATAAATGAGCACTGTGGTGTGATCTGGGTGTTTTTCACTGCATTATTGCCTTGTTTTTTTTTCATTTCTAAAACAAACAGTAACTGAATGTTGTTTATTCAGTCAGTCTGTAACAAAGAGAAACACTGTCCCTTCATGCCTCCAATGAAACGCTTCCTATAACGCACCAAAGAACAGAGCATGGACTCTGAACATGAAACGGCCAAAGCACCCTTCACAAGTTATTCTCTATATATTTTATATATATATATTATATATCGGGCATTTATATATATATATTATATATCGGGTATTTATATTTATATATATATATATATATATGCGATCCGTCTCACCTGAGGGTCGTTTGTTCGTCTATATATGTCTTGTCTTTGTACCAGTTGACAGCTGGTTATTATATCCTTAATTCGGATCAGTGGATCAGTTCACGGGTTTTGGTTTGCGCACATTACATATTAAACCATCCTATTTCCCTGAGACTTGGCGTGATCGCTTCCATTTATTTTCGCTCACCCTACCCGTCACATTGTAGATGTCTGGAGATCATGACATTTGGTGAGAGTTTGCAGCACAGGTCTTTTAATGCTGTTCAAAAGACTGAACATTGGCATAGAGTCTGTCACCAGCTACACGATTAAGCCTTCAACTTTGAGGTCATTTTTAATGCCCATAATCAGATTGTATAAAAATTCAGGCATATATATATATATAAATTAGATATAGATATAGATATTAGATATAGATCAATTTATCTATATTGATCCTTTCAGACCTTAGTGCCACTTCTGATACAGTTGATCACATGATGCTACTTTATCAACTATAAGACTTGAACTCCTCCTGGCTCTGTTCTTTGACTGAATATTATATTGTGCATTCATGTGATTCACCCGGTTTGAGACTAACCCAATTCAGCCAATGTGCTTTATATCCCTGGAAGTTCCACTTCCATTAAGCCTTTTAAAAGGTCACTGATAACTAGAAAATGGTCCAGTTTTCATACATATTATGAACTCAACTGAAGGATTATCTATTGAACAGAGGACCATTTGTCAAATAAGTCTTCACTATATTAACGGAGGAGGAAAGGAAAGTTCTACCAGATCCTCTCTCTTACTGGTATGGTTGCCAGATCCTCTCTCTTACTGGTATGGTTGCCAGATCCTCTCTCTTACTGGTATGGTTGCCAGATCCTCTCTGCTATTAGTTCATATACCTTCATAATCTCCAAGTGATTTAAATTAATTCTTCATTCTAAGTAAAGCATGGAATGAGGTTTTAAATTAAGGCTAAGGTCTGACATTTAGAAAGTTTGAGAAGGGGGCAGGACTATTCTAACCATCAAGACATCTAATTGGTTTATCTAAACAATGTGGCAGGAGGTCTCAGACATTTAGATATAAGATAAGATTAGATAAGATTTTAATAACACTTTCTGTGAATCTGCTGTTCATATTGTATTACAAGTGAAGTTTTATAAAGTATTCAGAATGCTTTATTAACAGTTGATATAAACATTTGTAATTGTACATGTTTATAGTCACACACAAAATCATGTGACACCATAGCGTAAGTCTTCTTAACACAAAGTGACAATACATTATACATTTTAATTATATATTTTAATAGTTCATAAAATGGCTCAGGATGTCAAGCTAGAATACTCCAATTTTAACCCTTTTTATGGTTGTTTTTTTTTTTGTTTTCAGGATGTATAATTATTTTATTAAAGGGGATATAGGGAATTATTTCCTAACTGTACATGTGAATATTAATGCATTTTAGACATAAAGGTGTATTTTGTCAATAAAATGTCAAAGTCTACCATGTACGGTACGCCATGACACCCTCGTTAGTTTATATTTCACACTTCTCTCTGATTTCCCACTCGCGAAAAGCAGATGTGGTGATATGTCACAAGAAAAGGATCTGCATCCCAAATGAGCGAAATAAAGGCAAGGAAAATTATGTAATGAAGTAACAACACGATAGGATCCAGTTGCAGTGGGTAGGTTTTATTAGCCAGGCACAGTCTAATGGTGACTAGCGACACGAGATATGCAAACTATCAACACCAACAAGGTAGCTGGGTGTCAGGGTAGCGACAGGGAGTTGCTAACCGGTCCAGGGTCGAGCCAGCTAGGTGGAATCCAGTCTAGGGAGTCAGGCTGAGAGCAAAAGATGTATGAGGAAAGTAGAGGCCAAAATACAGGTAGGCCGATCTAGAAATGCTCGATATGCAACACGAGGAAGCAATACTTTGCGATGGTGAGGGTGAATATGGTATAAGAAACGTAGGGAGATGGCGTGGTAATTAGGAACAGGTGAATGTACCGGTAGTTAATGTTCAGGGGATTGGATGTGCCTGTCACGGCTGGCAGAGCCTCTTTGTGGTGCCGTGGTTTCGAAGGTTGAAAGGTTTGTGTACAATATGTGACAGTTGGCAACATTCATTCATTCGAACCGCTTAATCCCGCTAGTCGGGGTCACGGGGGGGCTGGAGCCAATCCCAGCATCTCTGGGCGAAGGCAGGTACACCATGGGCAGGTCGCCAGTCCACCGCATGGCCAACACACACGCACACACTCACACCTACGGGCAATTTAGAGTGATCAATCAACCTACCATGCATGTCTTTGGACTGTGGGAGGAAACCGGAGTACCCGGGGAAAACCCACACAGGCACATGGAGAACATGCAAACTCCACACAGAGCAGCCCAGACCAAGAATCAAACCCAGACTGCCTTGCTGTGAGGCGACAGCGCTAACCACCACACCACCATGCTGAGTTGGCAACAAAAATAAAAAATAAATTTTCTTTAACTGTCACACACAACACCTGGATAACGGACTGACTCTTATTGTTCCCGAGTTATTTAAGACGAGTCTGAATCATGGCGAGAGTCATTAGGGACGAGTTTCAAGTCAAGTCTGAAGTCTTTTTCTAGGTGACTTAAGTGCAACATTGACCCAGTCCAGCCAGACCGTCAGCCTTGGGCGAGCCGTCTTATTTTTTCTGGGGGGGGGGGTTTACTGTAACGATACGCCCTCCCTGTATAGGATCCCTTGGTGTCAAAATACACCAGGACAAGACACATCCCAGGACACATACAAGACCCTCACAGACAAGAGTGGAGGACAGAGGACTGTAGGAATGTTACTACACAAGTTCAGTGTGAGGGTTCATATGCAGAGCAACATTTGGACACTTCGATACCCAACATCTCGAGTAACGCTTAAACAACTAGTAGCTCAGTTTGTTCACATCCACAAACGGCAAATGCTGTCGACACTAGAGACTGATTAAGTGAATGAATTAACGTGAATGTTACAGCAAGGGGAAGCTAGGTCAAAGATCTACATCTCCACACTCCCACACTGAGATCCAGGTCCCTGTGGATCCATGCACCAAGCTGAACACCAAGACCTGAAGAGTACTAAGCATACTCCCATACTACCCATGGATACTACATAGTATCCATACTAGCATTCTGATGGAATCCAGTATGCAGAAACATCTGTGCCAATGGGCTGGAACTTCAGAGTTCAAACTGGGAGTGGAGAATCCTGTAGCCTGTCAAATGAATTTAAAACTTTGTTTGAACGGCTGAAACAGTTCAGGCTACATTTGTTTCCACGTCTTTTTTTGAAATATTAACGGTAACCGTTGTTACTTTGTTGATGAAAAGGTTAGGGAGATAATTCACGGTGTGTTGTGCTGCCATTTCAAAATTTATGTAATCTGGGTTCATTCAGCACTTAACACAGGCAAGAGAAATTCACCCAACACTGTATGAAGCAAACCTACTTCCTGAGATGAAGATGGCTGAGTGTAAGGGCCACTTCTAGCAGCAGAGGCGTCGCATTTGCATGTCACTGAGTGAACCAACTGCCTCATATTAAGCTTAGAAAACAGCATTAAATATGACGACTCTTATCTCCAGAGTACCAACTGGAGCACTGGCCAAGAAAGCCTTTAGGGCATTTTAAAGTATTCTAAAGCCTCAGAAAACAGCAAGAATAATCCACAGCTAATAATTATGTGTGATGTGAAATGATAAAGATCAAAAGAAGAGATACGTGAGGACATGGGTGTTGAGAGGCAATTTCCTTATATTTAATCGGTCGCTCCACCAGGGATTCAGTGATGAAGACTCACAAGGGCTCTCTCCTTCATCTCCTGTTGTTCACTGTGCACATGCTAAGGGCCAATTCATTAAGCCTACTCCCATGGTATACAGTGCATTTTGTCCTCATTTGCATATTACATTAATGATTCATAATAACACTCTGCCCTGAAAAAAAAAACTAAATATGTCCCAAGGTAAATGTCCATGTAAAAAGTCAATGTGAACCGGATGATCGATATGGTGTTATAAACAGATCTAGACTGAGGAGGGTTAAAATTTCACTGCTTTTCCATAATTTAGTTCTAAAGTCCTCACTGCAGCCATGCAGTTCCCGACCTTGCTGAGAGTTACAAATGCATAATTATTTTTATGTAACTGGCAGGTTTCAGTGTACCACTGGTCTCACACCTGGGACTAATCAGTCTTCTGTCTCCTGCCACAGATCTTTAATATGTATGGCCTCATTTCACCTTGGTCACATGAGAATTTAGTACAGCAGTAAGCTGACACCGTAGCACAAATTATCACCATAGTAACTAAGTAATAAAACAGATTTAAAGAATTTACTGTAGAAGCGATGCTGTTCAGAACGTCTCAACACTTTGCAACCGTTATGGAAGATGGGCAGGACTTCAAAGGAGAGTCTAGCAAAGACGAAAGGCTATCCGTCCAACTTTAATAGCTATAACGTTTGTGTGTGTGTGTGTGTGTGTGTGTGTGTGTAGGAATATAATTTATCTTGTGCTTCAGGATCTCAGCTCTAGACCAGTTTGGTTTCAGTTGGTAACTCTTGAAGTAGAATTTAAATCCACACGACAATTCATAAAAGCAAGAGGAATAGGGATATTAATAATAAATGAAAGAGACTTTGTCAGTGCACTAGTACTCCATGTACCTGCATTGATCCTCTAGGGGTCTAATTTATTCCAATTTCAGATTCATGCCACACACACTTCACACTCTCAGACATATAAAAAAAACAGTCCCGGACACTGAGTGATATGTCTCTCTCTATCTCTCTGTCTCTCTGTGTGTCTCTCTCTCTCTCTCTCTCTCTCTCTCTCTCTGTCTCTCTCCCCACCCTGTCTCACTGTCTCTGTCAGTCACCCTCTCTCATCTCCATTCTAATGAATTTGTTGACACATGCTGAATTGTCCAATCAGAATACACTCCAAAACCTAAAACCAAAGAAAGCATATGGCCTCACAGCATTGAGACAGAGGTGTTGAAGAACAGCTCTAACGACCTGACAGCATCAGGACTGAGGTGTTGGAGAACAGCTCTAATGACCTGACAGCATCAGGACTGAGGTGTTGGAGAACAGTCTAATGACCTGACAGCATCAGGACTGAGGTGTTGGAGAACAGCTCTAACGACCTAACAGCATCAGGACTGAGGTGTTGGAGAACAGCTCTCATGAGCTGCACAGGGCCTTATTCAAACTCAAAATCTGCATTTTCAAGATGGTTGCTATCTGAAACCTGGAACACAGGGTGATAATCCCTATCTAAAAGAGTGGAAATAAATTTGACTCTAGCATCTACTGAGGCGTCTGAGCAGTAATCTGGGGAAGGTTTTCTGCTATATTGATAATGACCAAACATACTGTAGACCTTCCTTTCTCAAAAGCATCTTGTCTTTTACCACAAAATCACAATACAGAGCATATTTACACCCTACAACCATCTATCAAACAGCATATAAAACATTAATGAATAAATAGGAAATATTTGTATGTTTTGTTGATTTCAAGAAAGATTTTGATTAGATTTGGTATACTGGACTGTGGTGGTGTATGGTAGGAGACAAAGTATATGACATCATCAAATATTTGGATTAAAAAAACTTATCAACAAATGAACAGAACACTTCCCTCAGTGGTGTGCGGTGAGATTGGGACATGGGGTGAGGTAGAGGTGAGGGTGAGACACTGAAGCAGGGGTGAGCAGCTTGGGTACAGCGTGAGTCAGTGCTGTTACTGGACCAACTTGCAGCCCCTGGACAAAAAACAACACGGATGAGCCATTCCTGCTCTATGGAGATGATCAGTAGTTGCTGTTACCCGTAGAAGACATCTGCTGGAGCAATTCTTTTAGAACTCGGCCCTGATCGTGAATCTGGACAAAGCCAAAGTTGTAGTCTTTGTGAACAATGTCAGTTGTTAGGAAAGCAGCTTTTCACTGTAGGAAATACCACTCTAAAGCATTACATTATGATCACCTTGCACTGAAGACCAGCACCTCAGGAAACTTTGATCTGGAAGTAAATGCACTAAAAGAAAAATCTTTCTTTTAGATATAGAACAAATCTAAAAAAAAAAAAAAAAAGACATTACAATGAACATTTGGTGCGAAATTTGTTCCAATTATTCCAATTGCGCTATATGGCAGAAATGTTCAAAAGTTGCAGAATACAAGTCAAAGTCAAGTCATGAGTCTTTAGGCTGAAGTCCAAGTCCAGTCTCAAGTCAATACCTGGATATGCTTAGGAACAGGAGATGAAAAATCACTATTTCATATACAGTATCACCTTGATAGCTCCTGTTGTGCCCCATTATCAGCACCTTCCACGTATTGCATATTTTCTATGTGTCTTATCACCAATACTGTTAAGAATGTTTTTAAAAAGTAAGCTCTCATCTTAGGATGACATTTAAACTTCACATCTCAACCATCAACTTTTTACCCTAACCGTGCCTTTGTTAAAGAAAATTTTCAGAGCAAATACACTCAGTTATATAATACAATTTAAATAAGAAACACATAATTAAAACAGTAAATTCTGTAGTTGTTAAATTTACTGTATGACCCATACCTTGACATTGATGAGGAGCTGACACGGATGTGGAGAGAAGTAGGGAGAGAGGAACTGTTTGGAAGGAGAATCCCTTTCCAATATAAAATGTGCTAGCTGCATTTAATCAGTTTTTTCAACTAGCCGAAAATACATGCTCGGTACTAAAGGTTCATTCTTCATAAAGTCAGCATGCAAGGTTCGATCCTTAGCGCAAATAATGGTCTCTGATACACTATCGCCAGCAATTTGCTTGTCATTTATCCAGACTAACAATAATTTTTCAACTTTATCTGTGATAAGAGGCCTCTGTTTTGTCAAACTCTTAACCCCATTAGTAACACTAGCACTTTTATCGCCTCTTTATTCTTTAAAAATGTACTTGTGGTCGATCTTGGCAATTTGAATTCCAATGCTAAGTCCCTCACACAAGTGCCTTTTTCAACAATATTGTTGTTCTTACCGTTTTCCTCTTCTGCTTTTCTGCTCTGTCTTTCTTGGGACCCATATTTTTTTTGTCTAAAACAGTACAAAAAACCACAAAAATACAGCAAAAGCTTGGAGCACAAGCTTGGAACCCATTGAACAATAACGCCAACTAGCATGTGACCGAAGCACAAACTGTATTTTGTTTAGGCTACAAAAGTCACGAGTCGGTCGGATTCCGAAGTTCTGTTCAGGTTCCGAGTTCCAAAATTTTCTCGAAATTTTGCGTCAAACTCCGAATAAGTAAACAAAAATATAACGAAAACTTGGACATTCATTTACAGACATCACTACTGTAAACCATAATTGTAGCAAGTAAAACACTTCAATTTATTTACAGTTAACTTAAAATGTCATGGGTTATTTTTAATTTTACAATTTGCAAGTTAACCGTGACAGTCCCCCGCTGGTCACCAGGGGTGCTGCTGCCGTGGTCACGACACCAGGGGGATGACCTCTGAGGGCGTGGTCGCTGTGGAGATATTAACCGTAATGACGGTAAGTGTCTAACATAAACTAAACAAACCTATCCGGGTGTGTTTTATATATTAACTGTAATGTCGGCTAAGTGTCTAACGTAAGCTACACAAAAATTTCCGGTGTGTGTTTTATATAATAATTGTAATGACTAAGTGTCTACTGTAAACTAAACAAACCTCTCCAGATGTTTTCGGGTGCCTCATGAAGTTTGATGCGGTGTCCCAGTGTCATTTGTTTCCCACATTCATTACAGAGTCTGGATAACAGACTTATTTTGGATGGGTTTGAGTCTAGAGTCATTAGGGACGAGTTTGAGCTGGTACTAAGACTAACTGACCTACTGACTCCTAAACCCAGTCCCTCACTGACCCACTGACCCCTAAACCCAGTCCCCTCTGTCAGCTGGTACTGGTACTCAGAACAGAACAGCAGTGTCCCCCATTATCAAAAAGATTCTGCAAAATTTCACAGTGCAATTTTAATAGCATACAATATATTTAGATTTAAAACTATACTAAACAAATTTGGAGCTGTTACTGCCTAATACACCCAGCATAATCTTCATTAATATATTTACTGTTTTTTTATTAATGTAACTCATGGTAAGTTTTTTCCTATTCATTTACTCATCTTTTTTTTTTTTAACACTTCTATTACCTTGGCAATCATCATGTTCAATCCAAATTATTTGCTTTGGCATATGTGCCTGCCATAGTCATGCCAATAAAGCTGCAGAGAGGGAGAGATGGGAAAGGCAGAGAGAGATTAAAAAGAAGAGAGTAATGTACGAGAGCCGGAGTGAAATTCAGAAACACAGAGAAATGCTGCACTCTCCTACATACGTGCACGCCCCTACATACGTGCACGCCCCTACATACGTGCACGCCCCTACACATGTGCACGCCCCTATACATGTGCAGGCCCCTACATATGTGCACACCGCTACATACATGCATGCTGCTACATTCATGCACTAATGTTCTATTCACACACTTGCAAAGCACGGCAGTAGTTACTCTTGAGAGTTGAAAAATAAGTCATCAAACGGTGTGAACTCTCACCTCAGATGAACCCTAGTCTATACCTACACAGAATGATGTCACACATATTACAGGAATTTGCAAATAAAATAAAAGTGCCATGAAGGCACAGCTGTTGATCTGACAGTACTGTTGCCACCCCACCACCCTGCAGTCCCTCCCTGGCCGCCTGTTAACACCTCGAGGGCCAAGGGGTCGGGGGCGCGCTGCACAAGGGCCCTTGTGAGGAATCTGGAGTGACAGAGGCAATTACGATCTCCACAGCTTCAGTCATCCCTCATCAGGTTCCATCGCCACAAGGGCTGCACTCCAAACCCTGCACCTGGCCCCTTCTCCCCTGCACCCTTCATTTACCACACTTCACGGGTCGGCAGGCAGGGGGTAATAGCTGCAGGATGACCTGGTGCCTCGCACTACACGGACCTCGCAGGAGAGATACGAGACGTGTCAGTGGCAGCAGGAGGGGCCAGAGCAGCAGGAAGAGGGGCTGATACTGCAGGAGGAGGGGCTGATACTGCAGGAGGAGGGGCTGATACTGCAGGAGGAGGGGCTGATACTGCAGGAGGAGGGGCTGACACTGCAGGAGGAGGGGCTGATACTGCAGGAAGAGGGGCTGATACTGCAGGAGGAGAGGCTGACACTGCAGGAGGAGGGGCTGATATGGCAGAAGGAGGGGCTGATACTGCAGGAGGAGGGGCTGATGTGGCAGTAGGAGGGGCTGATGTGGCAGTAGGAGGGGCTGATATGGCAGTAGGAGGGGCTGATACTGCAGGAGGAGAGGCTGACACTGCAGGAGGAGGGGCTGATATGGCAGAGGGAGGGGCTGATACTGCAGGAGGAGGGGCTGATATGGCAGTAGGAGGGGCTGATATGGCAGTAGGAGGGGCTGATGTCATCCTGCTCGGCCTCTAATCTACTTGACCACCCATGGGCAATAATTCCCATAAAAATAATAACATGGTTGGTCTGGGTTGAAATGTCTAATTTATCCAAGGTAAACTTATGTTTAAGATTAACAAATCTAACTAACAAAGCTACACATGACCTTTGAAGTTCAAAATTGTCCAACATTTTATTCTAATGTTGGCACTGTATCTTTCAAAAGGACACACGAAAGAAAGAATGAAAGAAAGAACATTCTAGAGACTCACCAAGAGTCACAGGTGGTGCACATCAGCCCAGTGTTTGGACTGCTCAACCCAGGAGAACCTCCAGGCTTCTGATGCCACAGCTGGGCTGCTGGAAGATCTGCTGAGGAAGCAGTTCAGCTCTAGTTCACTCAGTAATTTCATTCAATGCCCAAGACCTTACTGGGTTGGTATCAACCCCCCTGAGACAAGGTCTGTTTGTCAGCTAGTAATCTTTTTCATTATGAGGACGGATCAGTGCAGCTTCAGGAGGAATTGGAAAAGACCCAGCATTAAGCCCTGAGGTCTGGGGAGAAAAGCCACAGTGGTTTAGATTTCCCAGCTACAAATGCCTCCAGACTCCAAGCTAGTCTGTTCCATCCACTGCTGAACCTGACACACAAACCCCCCAATTTCCTTTCCTCTTTATGCAAAAATATAAAGGAAGGCAGCTGTGTGTGTGTGTGTGTGTGTGTGTGTGTGTGTGTGTGTGTGTGTGTGTGTGTGTGTGTGCATGTACACATGTGTGTGTGTGTGAGTGCACATGTGTGTGTGTGTGTGTGTGTGCATTCATGCTTGTGTATGTGTGTGTGTGTGTGCATGTACACATGTTTGTGTGTTTGCATTTGCATGTTTGTGTGTGTGCGTGCATACGTGCGTGTGTGTATGCGTGTTTTTGTGCATGCATGCGTGTTTGCATGCTTGTGTGTGCATGCATGCATATGTGTGTGTGTGTGGGTGAGTGTCTATGCGTGTGTGTGTGTGCGCATGTGTGTGTGCTTGTTTGTGTGTGCATGCATGCGTATGTGTATGCGCACACGTGTGTGTGTGTGCGTGTGTGTTTGCATGCGTATGTGTGTGGGTGTGCATGTGTGTATACGTGTGTGTGTGTGTGTGTGCGTGTGTGTGTATACGTGTGTGTGTGTGTGTGTGTGTGTGCGCGCGCGTGTGTGTGTGTATACGTGTGTGTGTGTGTGTGTATGTGCGTGTGTGTGTATACGTGTATGTGTGTGTGTGTGTATACATGTGTGTGTGTGTGTGCGCGTGTGTGTGTTTGTGTGTGTATACGTGTGTGTGTGTGTGTGTGTGTGTGTGTGTGTGTGTGTGTGTGTGTGTGTGTGTGTGTGTGTGATTACCACTGTATTTCATCATAAAGGTTTGTGATGAGCTGTCTTTAGGGAACAATATCTCATTCACTCTGGTCTCTATCCATTCACCCTCATCAGCTTCCTGTCACTGTTACTGCTCGTTTTGGTTCTGGGCAATCAGCTGGTTTATTCTCCCCCCCTCTCTCTTTTTCTCTTCCTCTCTCTCTCTCTCCCTCACTCTCTCCCTCTATCTCTCTCCCTCCCTCTCTCTCCCTCCCTCCCTCTCTCTCACACACACACTCACTTTCTCTTTCTTTTTCTGGTCTCTCTCTCCATCTCTCCTTCTATCTCTAGCTTTCTCTCCTTCCCTCTCTCTCTCTCTCTCACACACACACACACTTTGTCTCTCACACATGCACTATTTCTCTCACACACACTCATGCATTCTCTCTACCTTTCTGCTAACTTTAATTGTCTGTGATCTCTCTTTCTCTCTCATTTCCTACCCTCTGATCTCTCTCTCTCTCTCTTTCTCTCCTGCTTCTAATCTATATTTCACTTTGGACACCACATAAGCTGTGTTGTCATCACAAACTAAACTGTGAACAGTCATGAAGCTTTGATAGGACACATCAAACCGAAAACATGAAATACAAAACAGATCCAAGAAAAATGCACCATCAAAACACTTCTTGGCAAGACCACTCAAAACGTGTCATTATTACAAGCCTTTTCTTCTACACGAAATGATGAAAAGCACGACTAATCTATCTTTATAATAAGATGACTTTTAGAAGTTCATCTCAGAGGAAGTCTTCAATCAGATGAAGTTATCTTTCAAAAACAAGTGCAACGAAGGTACAGTGCACGAGTCTGGAGTCTCTCCACCAGTCTGGAGTCTCTAATGGCGCATTTCCACTAGGGCCTGCTTGGCGCGGTACGGTTCGATACGGATCGATTCGCAATGGAACGGTACGGTCGCGTTGTGTTTCCATTACAATGGTGGACCACCACAATGTGGGTGGAGTCGCTGTTGGCGCGCGGGTTGTAGTGTCGTGACATCATTTGTATGCGACCACAACACCGGTCGATGCCCCTTAACACATAGCATTATTGTATCTTATTTATCTTCATCTTCATTATTGTATGTGGTTGCTCTAATTATTGATAATTTGGTATTACTCAAACAGGCTGAACACACCCTGCATAAAAAGCATCAGTCATACAATCAAATGAAATCAAACTTTATTATGAAATATAGATATTTAAAGTACAACATATGTAAATAATATAATTATAGTTTAAAAAAGTGCAAAAAGCAAATTACCTAATAATAACGTATAGCGTTATATGAAATAAATATTTATAGTACTACAAGCAACATTTTTTGTGCTTTTACTGGCTTCTGTCTCGCATGGTGTTCACAAGTTCGCCAAGCACCCCGAGGAAAGCCCGGTTGAAGGAAACATTTTCCGCCAACTCCGCTCGCCTCGTCAGTGGAAGGGGAATCTTGAACGTAAAAAATAACAAATATTAAACACAAGCATTCCCGTGAAAGCAACAACAATATAGCGTAACTGCACAAAATGTGTAGCACGTCATCGCTGCTCATGCTTTGTTTATGGCTACAGCTAACTAGCAACTAGCAAGGCTAAGAGCTAGCTATTGTACAGTAGTGACTGTGGTGGTAACATTAACTACAAACACAGCTCTAAATTCCTGCGTTTACAATAGATGCGTTCATATTACATCTTTTACGAGCCTAGTAGTAAAACTGAAATCACAATACACTCACCATTCTCTGTGGCCTCCAGCACCGACATTGCCGTGTCTGTCCAGCACGTTTTCTCTTCCGTTACTGGCTGACCGGTGACCGTATATGACATCCATTTGCTGGAACCATTTCCAGTCTTTGCGGTTTGCTCCGCTGCGTCCGTTATGGTCCTTCACCGCCCGGTAATCGCGTTAAGCTTTTTTAGCTTGGACCGACCGGCACTGCTGAACGGACCGCTCGTAGCCATGAGTGGCCATTAGCGCGGAAACCTCACTAAAAACCTTTACATTTCTAGTGGCCCCGTCCAGTTCGCCCTGGATTTTTTGATCGCTGATTATTAACAGAAAGGTTTGTACCTCGGCATTTAACCAGGAAACAGACTTCGCTCTTTGAGTTTTAAAAATGGCTGAGGAGTCCATAGCATAGCGGAGGAGTCGCTCTCCTGACGCAACCTGTGACGACACTCCCTGGCCAATCAGTGTCATGCTGTTCCTCCACGTCACAGAACTGTACCGCTTCGGAACGGTTAGAACCTCGAGCGAGTCGGTACGAAAATAGTACCCGAAGGGACCGGCTAACTGGGACCTGGTACTAATGGAAACACTCACAAACCGTCGCGAATCGAACCGTACCGCACCAAGTAGGCCCTAGTGGAAATGCGTCATAAACCACCCTGGAGTCTCAACACCAGTCTGTTATCTCTACACCAGTCTGGAGTCTCTATACCAGTCTGGAGTCTCTCCACCAATCTGGAGTCTCAACACCAGTCTGGAGTCTCTATATCAGTCTCTTATCTCTCCACAAGTCTGGAGTCTCTACACCAGTCTGTTATCTCTACACCAGTCTAGATTCTCTCCACTAGTCTGCAGTCTCAACACCAGTCTGTTATCTCTACACCAGTCTGGCGTCTCTATACCAGTCTGGAGTTTCTCCACCAATCTGGAGTCTCAACACCAGTCTGGAGTCACTACACCAGTCTGGAGTCACTACACCAGTCTGGAGTCTCTAATTCACCCTGGAGTCTTAACACCAGTCTGTTATCTCTACACCAGTCTGGAGTCTCTCCACCAGTCTGGAGTCTCTAAAGCACCCTGGAGTCTCAACACCAGTCTGTTATCTCTACACCAGTCTGTTATCTCTACACCAGTCTGTAGTCTCTATACCAGTCTGGAGTCTCTCCACCAATCTGGAGTCTAACCACCAGTCTGGAATCACTATACCAGTCTGGAGTCTCTACATCAGTCTGTTATCTCTACACCAGTCTGGAGTCTCTATACTAGTCTCTTATCTCTACACCAGTCTGGAGTCTCTACACCAGTCGGTTATATCTACATCAGTCTGAAGTCTCTACACCAGTCGGTTATATCTACATCAGTCTGAAGTCTCTACACCAGTCTGGAGTCTCAACACCATTCTGGAGTCTAAACACCAGTCTGGAGTTCCTTCACTAGTCTGGAGTTTCTACAGCTCTTTTCACATCATTTTCTACTTTTTGTGAAAGGAGTTCAGTTCACTTTGTTCATTTAAACTAAGCCGCCCTGATTTCAAACTGCACGAACGAAAATAAGGAGTTTGGACTGAATTTGTCATACTTTCATTAGGTACAAATATAATAGATAAAGTGTATAGCTGTCCAATAAACACATCACCAGTGATGTAGACGGTATGATTTAGTAAGTTAGGAAACCCCACCGTCTCACTGTGGGCTTGTTTCCCTGTAACAGACACAGGAACGTCTATGAGAAGAGTCAGAGGTGCTGCACAACAGTGCAACACAACAGTGCTACACAAAACCACTGAACTGTGGAGACAATAAGAGACCCAGCAGGAAAGAAAGAGATGGGGACTATAAATTAGGTGTCAGGTTAAAGTGGTTCATGGGCCAGTGATCAATCTGTGTAAAGAATGGTGTAAGGAACTTGTGTAAAGAATGGTGGCACCAACAGAGATTAGACAGTAAACCGCATGGAAGAACTGGAGTTGACCCAAAATATACGTTTTAGAATACGGCACCATCATATTATGCTTTTAAATAACTGAGCTTGAACATTTAGAACTGGGGAGGCAATGAGATGAAGAATGATGGCCTGTCACTGCAGAGATTCCCTCCCTGCTAATATACAAGACAGACGAGTGGGCCATTGAACCACGTTTGCATGCCACAGCGTGGACTGACTCTCCACTGCTTGAAAGATGGCTGTAAAATAAAGCAGTTCAATGAAGTGAAACAGATTAATGAACAAACGTTGGGTTCTTGGCACAGGGAAAATTCCCCAGTCTGTGTATTACTGAAGCTCCCCATATTCATCATGCTCTCTAAAAATGTGGAACGAAAGAGATAACAAGTGAGTGAGAGAGAGACAGATACAGACAGATAGACAGGCAGATAGACAGGCACACAGGAAGAAAAACAGGAAGGATGGGGGGGTGCACTCACCTCTCCAGCCCTGCCTCAGGAAATGTGACGTCCCCCAAGCAAGAGCAAGATATATGGACATGAGAACTCTAGATATAGATATATGGACATGAGAAATCTAGATATAGACATATGGACATGAGAACTCTAGATACAGATATAAGGACATGAGAACTCTAGATACAGACATATGGACATGAGAACTCTAGATAAAGACATATGGATATAAGAACTCTAGATACAGATATATGGACATGAGAACTCTAGATACAGATATATGGACATGAGAACTCTAGATATAGACATATGGATATAAGAACTCTATATACAGATATATGGACATGAGAACTCTAGATATAGATATATGGACATGAGAAATCTAGATACAGATATATGGACATGAGAACTCTAGATATAGACATATGGACATGAGAACTCTAGATACAGATATAAGGACATGAGAACTCTAGATACAGACATATGGACATGAGAACTCTAGATAAAGACATATGGATATAAGAACTCTAGATACAGATATATGGACATGAGAACTCTAGATACAGATATATGGACATGAGAACTCTAGATACAGACATATGGACATGAGAACTCTAGATAAAGACATGGATATAAGAACTCTAGATACAGATATATGGACATGAGAACTCTAGATACAGATATATGGACATGAGAACTCTAGATATATAGACATATGGACATGAGAACTCTAGATACAGATATAAGGACATGAGAACTCTAGATACAGACATATGGACATGAGAACTCTAGATAAAGACATATGGATATAAGAACTCTAGATACAGATATATGGACATGAGAACTCTAGATACAGATATATGGACATGAGAACTCTAGATATAGACATATGGATATAAGAACTCTATATACAGATATATGGACATGAGAACTCTAGATATAGATATATGGACATGAGAAATCTAGATATAGATATATGGACATGAGGAATCTAGATACAGATATATGGACATGAGAACTCTAGATATAGACATATGGACATGAGAACTCTAGATACAGATATATCGACATGAGAACTCTAGGTACAGACATATGGACATGAGAACTCTAGATATAGATATATGAACATGAGAAATCTAGATATAGATATATGGACATGAGAACTCTAAATAAAGACATGGATATAAGAACTCTAGATACAGATATATGGACATGAGAACTCTAGATATAGATATATGGACATGAGAACTCTAGATATAGATATATGGACATGAGAACTCTAGATATAGATATAGATATATGGACATGAGAACTCTAGATATAGATATATGGATATAAGAACTCTAGATACAGATATATGGACATGAGAATTCTAGATACAGATACATGGACATAAGAACTCTATGTATACAGACATGAAAAACATGTACCTTCCAACTCACATTGTTCCACGGATGTGCGTTTTGCTGAAGAGTGACATTTGTGATGTCTAGAGTGTTTTATGAAGAGTGTCTGAGAGTGAACAGGGTGTGATCGCAACCTCAGTGTGACCTGGATGTGATCTCCTTCTCAGAGGTACCTGGATTTGATCTTCTCAGAGGTACCTGGATTTGATCTTCTCAGAGTGAACTGGGTGTGATCCTCTTGGAGGTAACTGGATTTGATCTTCTCAGAGTGAACTGGGTGTGATCTTCTTGGAGGTAACTGGATTTGATCTTCTCAGAGTGAACTGGGTGTGATCTTGGAGGTAACTGGATTTGATCTTCTCAGAGTGAACTGGGTGTGATCTTCTTGGAGGTAACTGGATTTAATATTTACAGAGTGAACTGGGTGTGATCTTGGAGGTAACTGGATTTGATATTCTCAGAGGGAACTAGGTGTGATCTTGGAGGTAACTGGATTTGATATTCTCAGAGGCTCGGCCTCAGAGGGAGCTGATCAATGAACAGTGGCCTAAGTCTCAATACAATTCCAGCAGTCAATACACAGAGTTTTCACAACCCACCACAACCAATGTCTGAGATCCATACAGTTGCCAAGGATGATCTAGATCACACCTCTCACAGTCATGTGACTCCTGTTAGTTTTCTCTTAACCTCTGTGTCAAGGAAAAGAAGAGAAGTGATTGGCTGAGAGCAGGCCCGTTGACAGTCTTGCTGGGGCCCGGGACAAGAAAGTTTCATGTGCCCCCCCCCCCCCCCCCCCCCCCCCCCGCGCACGTCATTTGAATTTCCTCTGTAGAAGACAATCCTTGAGTTAGGTCATATAGTATATAATATAGCCACTCATCAAAGCTGTTTCTGACAGCTGATTGGTTTATACTTGATGCGTCGCGAGCGGCGCGAGGGTTCGCGTGAAAATGACATAATCGCAGTCGCACCGCCTGTGCGTGAGGGCCTCACGCGCTGTTGATTCGCGAGGTCGTGCACCTCTCGAATTTTGTAACTTCGCGCGCACCGCGCCTCAGCGCAATGAACAAAGTCATATTTGCAGGGTTCATACACCTTTATAAGGTGGAATTCAAGCACTTGTACGTCACTTTCAAGGTCCATTTCAATATTTTCCAGCACGTTAAACTTAATTAAGTTAAATATTTATACATATAATCGAAATGATTCGAAATAATTCGCTTTTTATCACAGTATTTAATGGATGTTTATTTTCAAAACGCCCAATCTTAACGTCTTCACGAGAACTGTTCAGTCAGACAGCTATTTGTTGTGAAACGAAGTAGTTACAATTTCAAACATTTTCAAGTACTTTAGCCTAAATTCCAGCACTTTCCAAACCTGGAACACAATGCAACTTTAAAATTCGTCAGGTAAATGTTTTCCTTTCTTTTCTGTGCTCCAGATTTCTGTATTTACTTTAACTATCCACTACTGTATTTCCCGCTGTTGGGCGGGTACCAGCTGGTTACGGTCGGTGCTGGATCAAACCATTTTCCAGTGGGAGGCGGGGGTGTATGCACTTAATGGAAAATATGCAGATAGGTAAAAAACATGTATATTTTAGCCATTGAGCTTATTTTGAGTACAGAATTTTATATTAATGAAAGATTTCAAGATTATTTAAAAATTATAGACTTTAAATAAAAATAAATTGCTGGGCTCTTTGATGGGGCCCCCTGGCCCTGGGGCCCGGGACAACAGACCCGGTTGTCCCCCCCTGTCGACGGGGCTGGCTGAGAGTGGGGAGAGGTTGTAGTTCCACGTTGAATTCAAATGCAGGCTAAAGCCCCCAGTGGGCATTCTGTTGATAGTGTGAGCTCAGCTCAGACAAATATGCCCTTCATGTCGTCTGGTCTTCTACTTGAGAGGATCTAGCATGTCCCAACCATATCCTGGATGGGATGGTTTCAGCTTCACTCTTACCCCCAGCAGGTCGGCATGAGGTGTTGAGTGTCCTTCTACTAGCAGGTCTGCACTAGGTATTCAGTGTCCCTCTACCAGCAGGTCTACACTAAGTGTTCAATGTCCCCCTACTAGTAGGTCTGCTCTAGGTCTTCACTGTCACACTACCAGAAAGAAGTGTCATAACGCTGCCGTGTGAGGTCCAGACTCTCATTCCTGTATGATGTGTTATAATGCTGCCGTGTCAGGTCTGGACATCATTACTGTATAATGCGAATTTTGGTGGTGCTCTGTGAAAGATACAGAAGACTGTCTCCTCTTAACTACAGCACCACCAGACACTCTGTCCAGATGTGTTCCTATAAGAGTCTCCTCTTAACTACACCACCACCAGACACTCTGTCCAGATGTGTTCCTATAAGAGTCTCCTCTTAACTACACCACCACTAGACACTCTGTCCAGATGTGTTCCTATAAGAGTCTTCTCTTAACTACAGCACCACCAGACACTCTGTCCAGATGTGTCCCTATAAGAGTCTCCTCTTAACTACACCACCACCAGACACTCTTTCCAGATGTGTCCCTTTAAGAGTCTCCTCTTAACTACACCACCACTAGACACTCTGTCCAGATGTGTTCCTATAAGAGTCTCCTCTTAACTACACCACCACTAGACACTCTGTCCAGATGTGTTCCTATAAGAGTCTTCTCTTAACTACAGCACCACCAGACACTCTGTCCAGATGTGTCCCTTTAAGAGTCTCCTCTTAACTACACCACCACCAGACACTCTGTCCAGATGTGTCCCTATAAGAGTCTCCTCTTAACTACACCACCACCAGACACTCTGTCCAGATGTGTCCCTATAAGAGTCTCCTCTTAACTACACCACCACTAGACACTCTGTCCTGACGTGTCCCTATAAGAGTCTCCTCTTAACTACACCACCACCAGACACTCTGTCCTGACGTGTCCCTATAAGAGTCTCCTCTTAACTACACCACCACCAGACACTCTGTCCAGATGTGTCCCTATAAGAGTCTCCTCTTAACTACACCACCACTAGACACTCTGTCCAGATGTGTCCCTATAAGAGTCTCCTCTTAACTACACCACCACCAGACACTCTGTCCAGATGTGTTCCTATAAGAGTCTCCTCTTAACTACACCACCACCAGACACTCTGTCCAGATGTGTCCCTATAAGAGTCTCCTCTTAACTACACCACCACTAGACACTCTGTCCTGACGTGTCCCTATAAGAGTCTCCTCTTAACTACACCACCACCAGACACTCTGTCCTGATGTGTCCCTATAAGAGTCTCCTCTTAACTACACCACCACCAGACACTATGTCCAGATGTGTCCCTATAAGAGTCTCCTCTTAACTACACCACCACTAGACACTCTGTCCAGATGTGTCCCTATAAGAGTCTCCTCTTAACTACACCACCACCAGACACTCTGTCCTGATGTGTCCCTATAAGAGTCTCCTCTTAACTACACCACCACCAGACACTCTGTCCAGATGTGTTCCTATAAGAGTCTCCTCCTAACTACACCACCACCAGACACTCTGTCCAGATGTGTCCCTATAAGAGTCTCCTCTTAACTACACCACCACTAGACATTCTGTCCTGACGTGTCCCTATAAGAGTCTCCTCTTAACTACACCACCACCAGACACTCTGTCCTGATGTGTCCCTATAAGAGTCTCCTCTTAACTACACCACCACCAGACACTCTGTCCTGACGTGTCCCTATAAGAGTCTCCTCTTAACTATACCACCACCAGACACTCTGTCCTGATGTGTCCCTATAAGAGTCTCCTCTTAACTACACCACCACTAGACACTCTGTCCTGACGTGTCCCTATAAGAGTCTCCTTTAACTACACCACCACTAGACACTCTGTCCAGATGTGTCCCTATAAGAGTCTCCTCTTAACTACACCATCACCAGACACTCTGTCCTGATGTGTCCCTATAAGAGTCTCCTCTTAACTACACCACCACCAGACACTCTTTCCAGATGTGTCCCTTTAAGAGTCTCCTCTTAACTACACCACCACTAGACACTGTCCAGATGTGTTCCTATAAGAGTCTCCTCTTAACTACACCACCACTAGACACTCTGTCCAGATGTGTTCCTATAAGAGTCTTCTCTTAACTACAGCACCACCAGACACTCTGTCCAGATGTGTCCCTTTAAGAGTCTCCTCTTAACTACACCACCACCAGACACTCTGTCCAGATGTGTCCCTATAAGAGTCTCCTCTTAACTACACCACCACCAGACACTCTGTCCAGATGTGTCCCTATAAGAGTCTCCTCTTAACTACACCACCACTAGACACTCTGTCCTGACGTGTCCCTATAAGAGTCTCCTCTTAACTACACCACCACCAGACACTCTGTCCTGACGTGTCCCTATAAGAGTCTCCTCTTAACTACACCACCACCAGACACTCTGTCCAGATGTGTCCCTATAAGAGTCTCCTCTTAACTACACCACCACTAGACACTCTGTCCAGATGTGTCCCTATAAGAGTCTCCTCTTAACTACACCACCACCAGACACTCTGTCCAGATGTGTTCCTATAAGAGTCTCCTCTTAACTACACCACCACCAGACACTCTGTCCAGATGTGTCCCTATAAGAGTCTCCTCTTAACTACACCACCACTAGACACTCTGTCCTGACGTGTCCCTATAAGAGTCTCCTCTTAACTACACCACCACCAGACACTCTGTCCTGATGTGTCCCTATAAGAGTCTCCTCTTAACTACACCACCACCAGACACTATGTCCAGATGTGTCCCTATAAGAGTCTCCTCTTAACTACACCACCACTAGACACTCTGTCCAGATGTGTCCCTATAAGAGTCTCCTCTTAACTACACCACCACCAGACACTCTGTCCTGATGTGTCCCTATAAGAGTCTCCTCTTAACTACACCACCACCAGACACTCTGTCCAGATGTGTTCCTATAAGAGTCTCCTCCTAACTACACCACCACCAGACACTCTGTCCAGATGTGTCCCTATAAGAGTCTCCTCTTAACTACACCACCACTAGACATTCTGTCCTGACGTGTCCCTATAAGAGTCTCCTCTTAACTACACCACCACCAGACACTCTGTCCTGATGTGTCCCTATAAGAGTCTCCTCTTAACTACACCACCACCAGACACTCTGTCCTGACGTGTCCCTATAAGAGTCTCCTCTTAACTATACCACCACCAGACACTCTGTCCTGATGTGTCCCTATAAGAGTCTCCTCTTAACTACACCACCACTAGACACTCTGTCCTGACGTGTCCCTATAAGAGTCTCCTTTAACTACACCACCACTAGACACTCTGTCCAGATGTGTCCCTATAAGAGTCTCCTCTTAACTACACCATCACCAGACACTCTGTCCTGATGTGTCCCTATAAGAGTCTCCTCTTAACTACACCAGCACTAGACACTCTGTCCTGATGTGTCCCTATAAGAGTCTCCTCTTAACTACACCACCACTAGACACTCTGTCCTGATGTGTCCCTATAAGAGTCTCCTCTTAACTACACCACCACTAGACACTCTGTCCTGACGTGTCCCTATAAGAGTCTCCTCTTAACTACACCACCACTAGACACTCTGTCCAGATGTGTCCCTATAAGAGTCTCCTCTTAACTACACCACCACCAGACACTCTGTCCTGATGTGTCCCTATAAGAGTCTCCTCTTAACTACACCACCACCAGACACTCTGTCCAGATGTGTCCCTATAAGAGTCTCCTCTTAACTACACCACCACCAGACACTCTGTCCTGATGTGTCCCTATAAGAGTCTCCTCTTAACTACACCACCACCAGACACTCTGTCCTGATGTGTCCCTATAAGAGTCTCCTCTTAACTACACCACCACTAGACACTCTGTCCTGATGTGTCCCTATAAGAGTCTCCTCTTAACTACACCACCACCAGACACTCTGTCCAGATGTGTCCCTATAAGAGTCTCCTCTTAACTACACCACCACCAGACACTCTGTCCTGATGTGTCCCTATAAGAGTCTCCTCTTAACTACACCACCACCAGACACTCTGTCCTGATGTGTCCCTATAAGAGTCTCCTCTTAACTACACCACCACCAGACACTCTGTCCAGATGTGTCCCTATAAGAGTCTCCTCTTAACTACACCACCACTAGACACTCTGTCCTGACGTGTCCCTATAAGAGTCTCCTCTTAACTACACCACCACCAGACACTCTGTCCTGACGTGTCCCTATAAGAGTCTCCTCTTAACTACACCACCACCAGACACTCTGTCCAGATGTGTCCCTATAAGAGTCTCCTCTTAACTACACCACCACTAGACACTCTGTCCAGATGTGTTCCTATAAGAGTCTTCTCTTAACTACAGCACCACCAGACACTCTGTCCAGATGTGTCCCTTTAAGAGTCTCCTCTTAACTACACCACCACCAGACACTCTGTCCAGATGTGTCCCTATAAGAGTCTCCTCTTAACTACACCACCACCAGACACTCTGTCCAGATGTGTCCCTATAAGAGTCTCCTCTTAACTACACCACCACTAGACACTCTGTCCTGACGTGTCCCTATAAGAGTCTCCTCTTAACTACACCACCACTAGACACTCTGTCCTGACGTGTCCCTATAAGAGTCTCCTCTTAACTACACCACCACCAGACACTCTGTCCAGATGTGTCCCTATAAGAGTCTCCTCTTAACTACACCACCACTAGACACTCTGTCCTGACGTGTCCCTATAAGAGTCTCCTCTTAACTACACCACCACCAGACACTCTGTCCTGACGTGTCCCTATAAGAGTCTCCTCTTAACTACACCACCACCAGACACTCTGTCCAGATGTGTCCCTATAAGAGTCTCCTCTTAACTACACCACCACTAGACACTCTGTCCAGATGTGTCCCTATAAGAGTCTCCTCTTAACTACACCACCACCAGACACTCTGTCCAGATGTGTTCCTATAAGAGTCTCCTCTTAACTACACCACCACCAGACACTCTGTCCAGATGTGTCCCTATAAGAGTCTCCTCTTAACTACACCACCACTAGACACTCTGTCCTGACGTGTCCCTATAAGAGTCTCCTCTTAACTACACCACCACCAGACACTCTGTCCTGATGTGTCCCTATAAGAGTCTCCTCTTAACTACACCACCACCAGACACTATGTCCAGATGTGTCCCTATAAGAGTCTCCTCTTAACTACACCACCACTAGACACTCTGTCCAGATGTGTCCCTATAAGAGTCTCCTCTTAACTACACCACCACCAGACACTCTGTCCTGATGTGTCCCTATAAGAGTCTCCTCTTAACTACACCACCACCAGACACTCTGTCCAGATGTGTTCCTATAAGAGTCTCCTCCTAACTACACCACCACCAGACACTCTGTCCAGATGTGTCCCTATAAGAGTCTCCTCTTAACTACACCACCACTAGACATTCTGTCCTGACGTGTCCCTATAAGAGTCTCCTCTTAACTACACCACCACCAGACACTCTGTCCTGATGTGTCCCTATAAGAGTCTCCTCTTAACTACACCACCACCAGACACTCTGTCCTGACGTGTCCCTATAAGAGTCTCCTCTTAACTATACCACCACCAGACACTCTGTCCT